>NC_140221.1:44035501-44145501 GCF_951802725.1 Rutilus rutilus | reverse complement strand
GTGTAAAAATAATTCATTTTAAAGTTGACATTAAACAGAGGTTCGTAGACAATCATATTTTCTTCCCTATTGTGACGTATGTCCAAGTGAAACCGCTTCATGAACAAGGAAAAATGTAGGCTGGGACTTTTCCAGTCAGGAACTGATTGGATCGTTGACGTTTACTATTGCTGATGTGATGTGAGTGACAGGTTGTCACATCAAGAGGAAGGGAAAGTTATTTTGATTAAAGATGAATTTAAAAAAAAATCAATACTGCAATGTGCTATAAAAAAAAAAAGAAGAATGGTCAGTTTTTGCTTCATGGTGAATAAGTCGTGCTGACAGTCTCTCTGTGTTTTTTAGGACAGCGTGGATCACGTCTCAACATCAAGGTGTGAAGACAGGAGCTCGAGAGGTTTGAAGGACGTTGAGTGTATTCCAGCATCATGTCCATCTCCAGCACACCCACCAGTAATGACGCCTGTCTGAGCATCGTCCACAGTCTCATGTGCCATCGACAGGGAGGAGAGAGCGAGACTTTCGCCAAACGAGCGATTGAAAGTTTGGTGAAGAAGCTGAAAGAGAAGAAAGATGAGTTGGACTCACTGATCACTGCCATCACTACGAACGGAGCTCATCCCAGTAAATGTGTGACGATACAGCGCACGCTAGACGGGAGACTGCAGGTCTGTTTCTCCAGAACAACACACCATTTTACGGTCTTAAAGGAGAACTCCGGTCAATTTTAACATTGAGCTCATTTTTTTGTACATTTGGAGTGCTGTCAGTACAGAGAACAACGACAAAAATCGGTGTTGCCTACACCGAGTTATTCTATTTTTAAAATTTGCACCCTATTGACTTCAATGGGGCAAGTAGTAAGCCTGCTTTTTAGCCTCTTAACATCCTTTAAGTGTCATTACAAGTGCACAGAAAATGTGAGTGATTCCTTCCGAGTGAACACGAGTGGATCTGACTGCAGTAGATGTTAGAGATATTAATAAAAATGAAGTTAATTCAGCCAGCGCACATACCTTTGTTTACATCCTGTTTTCGGTGGAAGGCCATAGTAATCGATTGTCGAGTTCACGCGCATAGGTTTAGTACCTATGATCACGCGCGTGAACTCGACAATCGACTACTGTGGACTTAAAGGATGTTAAGAGGCTAAAAAGCAGGCTTACTACTTGCCCCATTGAAGTCAATAGGGTGCAAATTTTAAAAATAGAATAACTCGGTGTAGGCAACACCGATTTTTGTCGTTGTTCTCTGTACTGACAGCACTCCAAATGTACAAAAAAATGAGCTCAATGTTAAAATTGACCGGAGTTCTCCTTTAAGTTTATCTTGGATGTTAGAAAAGGAAGTTACTTGTATGAGACTCTGTGCTTTATCTTATCTTCAGGTGGCCGGTCGTAAAGGGTTTCCTCATGTCATATACACACGGCTGTGGCGATGGCCCGATCTGCACAAGAACGAGCTGAAGCACGTGAAGTACTGCCAGTTTGCCTTTGACCTGAAATGCGACAATGTGTGTGTGAACCCATATCACTATGAGAGGGTCGTGTCTCCAAGCATCGGTGAATTATTTTCTGTTGTCTTGCTGTGATTTGAAACTTTGTCATGGTAAAAATGTTTCCAGTGCCCATGTTCATGTCATATTCTTATTATTTCTAATAATGTATGGTCTCTTTCTGTCTTGTCATTTTCAGATCTGTCTGTCCTGACTCTGGGCGGCCCAGGTAAGGGTGCACTTTTATAGACTACTATATGTGTGTGTATATATATATATATATATATATATATATATATATATATATTTTTTTTTTTTTTTTTTTATGAGTTGTAAAATAATATTAAACTGTGTAATTAAACACTACCATTCAAAAGTTTTTTTTTTCTGAAAGAAAGACATTTGTAATGTTACAAAAAAAAATAGTCTCAATTCTGTTCTTTTGAACTTTCTATTCATCAAAGAATCCCGAAAAAACGGTTTCCACAAAAATATTAGGCAGCAAAAACTGTTTTCAGAATTTATAATAATATATTAAAATAAAAAAGTTATGTAAAATTGCACTATTTCACAATATTACAGTTTTTTCATGTATTTTCAATCAAATAAATTTGCCTTTTAAAAAAATTAAACCGACCTCAGTCTCTCTCATATCACTCCACACTCTATTTCTTCTGCCGTAGTTAAATAATTTAAACTCAAATCAATATTTCATGTCCATTTATGTACTTTATTTTCTAAGTAGCTGTGAATTAAGCCGGATAATTAATATTTTGTTTCTTAATGGTATTTATTTTGGAATAATGATCTGATGCAGATTAGTGAATAAGTCATTTTTCACATTGATGTGTAGGTCCGAGTGGAGAGCTCGTGGTGAAGAATGAGTTTGAGGGTCAGCCGTCACATTCGTCTGCTGATGGAGGTCATAGTATTCAAACCATCCAACACACTGCCACTTCCTCTGCTCCACCCGACGCTTTCAACAGCCCCGCCCTCCTGCCCCCAGCTGACTCCACAAGCTCCGCCTCCACCTCTGCATTCACCAGTATGGCTGCCGGTCCAACCAGTAAGGCGTCATTTCATCCTTTTGTGCAACCAGCGGCCACTTTGTTTATTGGTTTTTATGAACAAAGAAAAGTCATAACAGTAACAAAGCACAGATAAATGCCATGTGTAATGATATTGTTTTATGACCGTATGATATCTGTGTGTTTTCCTCCATTAGATGCCCCCAGCTCATGGCCCAGAGGAAGTAGTTTCCCCCCCAGCATCCCCCATCAGAACGGGCACCTGCAGCACCACCCTCCCCTGCCTCACACGGGCCAGTACTGTGAGTGACTGACTACATCACTGTCTGCTTTGCTCTCATTAAGGGGGTTTTCACACCGGGCACGTTTGCTGCGCCCCGCAGCGTTCGTCTGGTGTACACTCGATTCTATCGAACCCCGGTGCATTTGCGTTCATCTTACGTCAGCACAAATCAAGCATAGCGTCAGTTCTGGCAGGTCAGCTGACTCTCAGCTCATCCATGTGTTCCTATAGGAATACGACGCCTATCATTGCATCCCCATATATATATATATATATATATAAGGTCCATTCAGTGTTATCAGCAGCTTATTGCATTGCTCTGGAGCGAATTACCCTCCTCCATCCTCAGCTCCTCGCATCCAGTCAGGATTTGGCCTTCTGGTATTCTCCTTCAAATAAGATTTTTTTTTCTTGAATTGTGTTGTATATTAAATTATTAAACATTAATGATATCTGCAATACATTTATGGCTGAGTCACCTTCAGGCGCCATCTTCTGGTTAGACACAGGAATTTATTCGGCATGACTCTCACACTGCATATTGGGCATATACACTTTTAATTGCGGTGCATTATGGGATTGAATGAGTGCACTCTACTATGTATTCGGACACCACTATAAATGGCTGTCAGATGACCTCCTTCAGGCAGTTTCAGGTTCAGTACCCCGCTGCGAAATGACAACTTTCACAAGACCATTTTTTCATGCAAACCGTGTCCAGTTTTCGAACTAAACTGGCAGTGTGAAGCACCCTAAATGTTTTTCTTTTTCTGTCTTTCTCAGGGTCAGTCCACAATGAGCTGGCGTTCCAGCCGCCCATATCCACACATCCAAGTAAGGAATAAAACAGGCTGATCTCCGATTCACAAACTATAGAAACTGGATTGTATGTGAGATAAGGATTATGGTTATTATCGTTAACTTAAACTGCTTAAACCTAAAGCATTGAAAACTTATTTTGTTATTTGAAATAAAGATGAAATAAAACAAAATAGAAATATTAGATGAAAAACGTATTGCAGTTAGTTGGCAAAGGAAACATTTCTAATTTAAGTTTAGCAGGAAAATCACTGGACATTAATTAAATACAACTGAACTATAGCTAAAACTAAAATAAAAATGAAGTAAACCAAAATATTCTAAAAGTAGTAATTTTCTCAAAAACTAAAACTAAAAAGAAATGACAACATTTTTTAATAAAAACAGAAAATATAAATATAAAATCTAATTCAAATAATTCCTTTGTACTTGTAGCATGTATGGTTAAAAAGTGTGTATCTGTAGATGAATTATGGGCTAATATTTCCCACAACCCCTTGCAGTACAGAGGTGGAGGACTTCATTTTACCAGTACTTCATCACCTTGTCATCGCTAGTGCCGCTCATCTCTAGTTGAGCTACAGCAAAACTGTAGTATGGCTACCGTAATGTCCTCTTACGTACAGCAGTGCATTTACTTTCCCATCGTCAGTGAAGTGATCGAAATATTATGCAGCCATGGTTTAACATTTCTAGTATTTTAAATATGCATAATTCAGAACTCATATTATACTGTGCTGTTTCTCTTTGTGTTTCTCTCAGCTCCGGATTACTGGTGCTCGATCGCGTACTTTGAGATGGACATTCAGGTGGGCGAGACGTTTAAGGTGCCCTCCAACTGTCCCGTCGTAACGGTGGACGGTTATGTGGACCCTTCGGGTGGAGATCGCTTCTGTCTCGGCCAGCTGAGTAACGTCCACCGCACCGAGGCTATCGAGAGAGCCAGGTATTGCCTTACATCACGAGTGCAGGGGTTAACTAATGAACAAAATACATTCGATTAAAGTAAAACATTTGATTTAAATAAATAAATAAATAAATAATACGTTAACACATTTCATTAAAAAAATGGATAAATTTTTTTTTTTGATTTAAATAAAAATGTAACAATTAATGGTTCAAAATAAATCAATTAAAATAAATAAAACTTGATTTGAATAAATAAAAATTAGAAAAGCAGTCTAAAAATGTAAAAATAAATAAATAAAAATAGGATTAAAATAAAATAAATAAATTGATTAAAATAAAATAAAAATATACATTTGATTCAAATAATTTGATAAAAATAAATAACTGAATAAAAGTGTAGTTATTTTTTGTTCAATTATTCATATTATTGTATTATTTTGTTTCTGTTTAAGTGAAAATAATAATAAAAAAAAATATGGAATTTAATAAAAAATTATTATATTAGTACAATTATACAATAAAAATCTAATTTAAAATAATAAATAAATAATTGTGTCCATAAGTGCATCCAGAATTTTCTGTTTCGACCCAGAATTTTAATTTCGGTATATCCCTACTTTAAACATAAAATATGGTTGTGATACTGATATTTTACTTATAATTGGAACAGAAAAATTACTTGATGCTGGAATTTTTGTTCCTTCAGTTTACCTAGTCCTGCAGCTCTGGCTTATTTGTTTCATCGTTACCCATGATTCTCCCTTCTTAAAGGCACACTATGCAAGATTTGTACCTTAATATAAAAGCTTCGAAATCATTTCGATGGTAAACGAACTCGTAGCAGGGCGAATCATCCCGATAGCAAAGTAGGGGGGGGACGCCAGCAATGCAAGTTTGAGAGGTGACGCCCTGACAAATCTCGCGAGAATCACGACTTGCTTTACGGCACGACGTCACATACATCAACAACATATGAAGCAGCCTCTATGGAAGACACTAGCACGCATTTCAGACGTGAATCATGGCAGAGTCGACAAAGAAAGCGCGGTCGGAAGAGTGCAGAGACGGCTCTGCGTGAGTGGTATTTACCACAGTAACGTTAAATACAAGTACTCCACAGCGACTCTAGGGGTCGCCGTTTGAGGAAAACGGAAACTGCATAGTGTGCCTTTAACTGCAGACAAGTCAAGCTCTCTCTGTTGTTGTCTCCTCCAGGCTTCATATCGGTAAAGGTGTTCAGCTGGAGTGTAAAGGAGAGGGTGACGTGTGGGTGCGCTGCCTCAGTGATCACGCTGTGTTTGTTCAGAGTTATTATCTGGACCGCGAGGCTGGACGAGCTCCGGGTGACGCCGTCCACAAAATCTACCCCAGTGCCTACATCAAGGTAACACAACCACCTGTTATTTAGCCTTCACGAATAAACTAAATTAACTTCTTGACACACAGCACCATGCTAAAATGCTGGCATTGTTTTAAAGTAGCATAATGGTGTATGAGTACGGCTGTGTGAGGAAGCTACTCTTGATTTAAAGTAGACAAACTCCAGTCAAGCTTCACTTATTTTTAGAGGTAGCCATGCTAATAGTTAGCAAAGTCTTTAGATACACAAAGACGTGCACTCATATTACTTATAAGAAACCACATTTTTATGTGACAGACAGTTCATCATGTCAGATGTCGTTGCTGATTTGAAATACGTTATTTAAAGGGATGGTTCGGAGTAATTTCAACCTAGGGTCCTTTGCACCATGACCTCGAGCCAAACACCCCCCCCAAAACATTTTTTTTTTCCTTGGTTGAACATTATTAAAATTAGAGCTTATTTAGAGATATCAGCCGAATGGCTTATTGCAGGCGCTAATGGATCCAAGGTTGTATTTCATAAATGACCCCACTAATAATGCCCAGAATGGTACCAAACTTCTACAGTAGTACAAATAGGTTCTGTACTCATAAAACGAGGCATTGGAAAGTTTGTAAGTGCATCAGGAGTTTATTTAAATAACACTTGCCTGATGGCTATTGCTACCGCTAACCCGGACGTCGACGTCACTTACGTGATTTGGGAAAAGCCCGTAAAAGTCCTGGCAGAAAGTGTTGCATAAGGATGTAGTGTAACAATGCCCATTTCCAGGAATGCACTAATATTGTGTTGGTAGTACCAGTTTGCAACAATTATTTGTTAACACTAAGTTGTCAACATAAAAAAAAAATAAAAAAACTTGACATCCGGGTTAGCGGTAGCATGAGCCGTCAGGCAACTGTTATTTAAATAAACTCCTGATGTACTTGCAAACTTTCCAATGCCTCGTTTTATGAGTACAGAACCTATTTGTACTACTGTAGAAGTTTGGTACCATTCTGGGCATTATTAGTGGGGTCATTTACGAGATACAACCTTGGATCCATTAGCGCCTGCAATAAGCCATCCGGCTGATATCTCTAAATAAGCTCTAACTTTAATAATGTTCGACCAAGGGGAAAAAAGGCTTCTGGGGGTGGTGTTTGGCTCGAGGTCATGGTGCAAAGGACCCTAAGTTGAAATTACTCCGAACCATCCCTTTAATTGTGAGTTCGGCAAGCGGTTTTTGAGATTTCAAGATTTGGAAGTGACTTGTGCTGCGTCTGCAATCGCATACTCTCTTAAGTAGATACTTACTGAAGTAATGACTTCATGACTGCTAAAAAGTATGCTCTATATATAGTGTGAATGTAATCTGGACATACTACCTATTCTCCATGTTGTCATTATCATGTGACCTACCAGCGTCAGTTACGTCACTTCACTGCATTCACAAATCCTCTCCCGTGGCCTCATGGGATAGTAAAGTGTCCGTCATTTACACTGTAACGGTCACCAGCTGGAGTGCCCTTGAGAGCCACCAGAGGGCACTCCACATCAGACTATTGTCATTCCCTAATGAAACTACATTTCCCATAACTCTCTGCCTGGCCTCATCATCCCTGATTGCATCCACCTGTGTCTCATTACCTTGTTTAACTCACCCTATTTAAGGCTATATATATATATATATACTGTATAATAAATGTATATAAAATATTTAATCACAATATTTGTTTATAATATTTATTTGATATTAAATAACTAATAATTTTAAATCATATTAATATACTGATTATAAATTAATAATTAATAATATTAAATCATTATGTTTTGCTATAAGAATATTAATAATACACATGAAATCGTTGTTTTCTGTTAGTAATATTAAACAACAAATAATATTAGATCATATTTATGTTTACAATTAGAAAATTAGTAGTATTAAATAATGTCAAATCATATTTGTTTACTACAAGAATATTTATATTACATAATAATATTAAATCAAATTATTTGTGTGCTGTTAGTAATATTAAATGTTATTGTTATCTTAACAATCACAATATTAGTAATATTAAATAATAATATTAACTCATATTATTATTATATCATTATTTGTTTACTATCAGAATTGTAATAATATGACATAATTTCAATTATATTATTTGTGTACTGTTAGTAATATTAAAAAACAAGTTATATTAAATCTTATTTATGTTTACTATTAGAATATTATTTATAATATGAAATAATAATATTACAGCATTATTTGTTTACTATCAGAATATTAATAATATTAAATAATAATATTAACTCATATTATTGTTTTATTGTCAGAATAGTTATAATAATGAATAATTATTAAATATTCAACTATTACGTTTGTAGTTATCAATGTTTATCTGACCCAAGTAAAACAAGGACACTAAGTGCAACTAATAAAATTAGAAAAAAGTCAAAACCTAGTCAACAGCAGCATTTAACGGAATATTTCACTATGAATTTGTGTAAATTAATTTATGCCGCACGTTTAAAAAGTCATCTTTTTTCGTAGTGTTTGTCGTTTCAGTGCAGTGTAACTAACAAGTGTGCATCCTATGTGATGTGATGTCCTTTACATGGCTGTAACTAACACAAGATGCACGTCAGCAGGAATAGCGGATGCATAAGATGTCCAGCCAGTGCTGAAAGCCTCCGGTTTAATGTGTGTGTTGTGTGTGCAGGTGTTTGACCTGCGTCAGTGTCATCGGCAGATGCAGCAGCAGGCGGCGACGGCTCAGGCTGCAGCGTCTGCGCAGGCGGCAGCGGTGGCGGGGAACATCCCGGGACCCGGCTCTGTGGGGGGCATCGCCCCTGCTATCAGTGAGGCCTTCATCTGTTTTCTGACATTATTACGCCTGGTTCAGAATACACCATTTCTTTTTGTCTGTTACGATAGTCACTGTGTCAGATTACGCGATTTTGACTCCTAAAATCTTGTCGTGTCCTGGACAAGAAACATGTCAGACTACACGCTGCTTTCTGACCAGTCATCGAGTGCCATCTCACACACACACATTCACTCGCACACGTATACACACGCACTCACTCACTCTCACACTCACACACACACGTTCTTGTACATCTATCTTTATGAGGACATTCATTGACACAATGCAGGCTCTAGCCGCTTACCCTAACTTTACCCATCACAACTAAGTGCCTAACCCAAACCCTGACCCTAACCCTACCCTTAACCTAATTATAACCTTATCCCTAAAACCAAGTCTTGACCCTCAAACAGGCCTTTAAAGGGCTCTTAGAAAGTGAGGACCGGCCAAAATGTCCTCACTTTACTCTCTTTGTCCTCACTCTAATGGTCTAAAACTCAAACTGGTCCTCACAAAGATAGTTGTACAAGTACACACACACACACACACTCACTGTCACTCACTCACGCACACACACACTCACTCTCGCTCACTCGCGCACACACACACACACACACACACAAAATTAAACATGCTAGTCTTTTTATTGCGATGTCGTGAAGCATCGTAGACGCGATGAAACGATCGAATCTTGCGTCCCGACGCCCGTTGTCGTTTACGAATCCCCACGACACCTTACGTCAAACGGATCGTGCCAAAATCGGGCTAAAATCGTGTAATCTGAACCAGGCATTAATGAGGCCCAATCAGAGCTGCGTGTGGCAAACCGGGCTATTAACTGAAAGATTGTAGTTGTGGAATAATCCATAAAATCTTATTATTAGAGAACTTATTCAGTGTCAATTCTTTTTTTATTTTTATTAAAAAATACTGCCATCAAATACTTTTCATAACATTCAGTTCTGTTAACACTCGTAACCAAATTAAATGATTTTCATGATGTTCAATTCTGGTAATTATTATTTTTATTTTTTTTGAAAAATACTGAAACCAAATGATATTCATTACGCTCTATGGAAGCTTGTTTCCGCAACTGAATAATAAAAAAATATTTTTATCACTTTTTATCTCACAATTCTGACTTTTTTTCTCTGAAAGTTGCTATGACTTTATTACTCGCTGCAGTTGCAAGTTTATATCTCGCAATTCTGAGTGATATCGCAATAGTGAAATAAAAAGTCGCAATTATCTTTTAAGTTGTTTCTAAAACAAATACAAGAACCAAATGATTTTCATGATGTTTGGTACCGGTAATATAATTTTTCAAATAAATACTGGACACAAATAGTTTTCATGACGTTTGGTTATGTCAACAGTTCTTTAAAAAAATAATAATACTGGCACCAAATACTTTTCATAACATTTTCACAGTTTTCTTTTCTTTTCTTTTTTTTTATTCTGGAACCAAATGAAATGATTTTCATGACTCAATTGTTTATTTTATTTTTTTTGAGAAAAATACTGGAACCAAAATGATTTTCATGACTTTCGGTTCAGTTAACATTTATTGATGATGACGTTCAGTTCCGTTAACGGTTCTTTTTTTCTTCTTTTTTTTAATACTGGAACCAAATTAATTTCATGATGTTTTGTTCTTTTTTTAAACAAAACTACCGGAACCAAATGATTTTCATGATATTAATTTCCATTAACATTTGTGATTTGAGAAGTGATTTTCATCCGGTCCACCTCTCCTCAGGTCTGTCTGCTGCGGCAGGCATCGGTGTGGACGACCTGCGGCGTCTCTGCATTCTGCGCATGAGTTTCGTGAAGGGCTGGGGTCCTGATTACCCTCGCCAGAGCATCAAGGAGACCCCGTGCTGGATCGAGATTCACTTACACCGGGCCCTTCAGCTGTTGGACGAGGTTCTGCACACCATGCCTATAGCCGACCCGCAGCCTCTGGACTGATGACCGGACATTCAGAACAGTGGTCCGTTTAGACCAGCAATGCTACGAAACAGCACTAGATCAAACAGAACTGTTCATCAGAACGCAGCGAAACGACCCTTTTTTTTAAACCTTCACTTTTGATGTTCACACAAGAAATGGACTCGCTTGGAGACGTTTAGAAATTACATGCATTTAATCCGGTGTCGTCGTGAGTTTAAATCAGTCGGATCTATACAGTGGCCACATACACACTGTAGCCAAATACAGATTAATCATGTTCTGTGCAACACAAGATGAACCATGTGCAAAAAAATAATAATTTTTTATTTATACAACATAGTTTATGAAAAATTTACTAAGAAATTCATTCATGTTGTCATTCGTCATAGTTCGTAAAACCATTTTCCTTTATTGCATTGAATTGAAAGGTTTTTCAAACACAAAAATTCTGAATATAAATTGTTGCATTCATAAATGATGGTTCATGAAAGTTTGTAAATTATGGTTTTTACCAACTATTTACTGAGAAATTACGTAACTAAACAGCCGATGGTTCATAAAACTATTCCTCTGTAAACAGTTTGTGTAAGAATGGTTTTATGACACAAAATTTGTTCTGCTCGTTTTGCATGAATGAGACCGTTCTCATATTTACAGAAGTTATACAGAAATTCGGGATTACTTAAATTGTTGCATTCAATTGAACTAAAAATGGTTTTATAATGCAATTCATGAAATACATACATGAATATTATAGCTATTGCACAAAATTTTGTTCAGCTTGTGTTTGGCATTTCCATATCTTTGCGGTGAGTATGTGGCCAGAATATTGTCCTTTGTGTGTGTGTGTGTGTGTGTGTGTGTGTGTGTGTGTGTTGTGTATCTGTGTTTTAAATTGCTATGCAGTATTTTTTATAACACTAACGTTCACTCATTTATATCAAGCACTCGGTTACTTTATATCACTTGTAAAGGTTGTTTTCCCTGAGCTTTTCTCTGTCTCAGTATGGCTGATTCTTTCAGAGAGCAGACAAAAACAGACTCATCTCGCTTCTAGACGTCTGTTTTACACTATCAGACAATATGAAGAAGTCCTGCACCAGTGTGTTCATGAAAAGTATTTTCTGGGTGCATAGAAATCCAAACACCAAACAATTTCACGGTTCAAGATCGATTGAAAAGTTTGTATTTTACTGAAGATTAGCATATGAAGTGACAACAGACTGAAGTGAAGTGTTTAGGACTGTCTCAGTGAACTTTGGGATTCTGTTGTCACTTTAAATGGGAATTTGCAGTAAACTAGATTTCAAACTTTGAATTTGTTTGGTGTAAAGATTTCTTTTCTGCGCATTTTTCACATTATTAGAAGACATGAAATATGATTTCTTTTAGAAATGCATTTTTTCTTTGATATAAAACTCCATTTAGCTCAGGTGGTTTAGATATCCTGAATACTGAAAAACAGATTTTTTTTTTGTACTAACCAGTTTTGTCTTGTCTTTTTATTGTATGCACATATGTTCATCTTTTTTCTTAGTGATGCATGATCATGTTGGCCTGTAATAATCAAACAATTGGCAACAGTATTGAATCTGAAGGTGTGTTCAGAATGGCATACTAATATTTTGGAGCATGCAGTAAGTATATTGTTCGCAGTGCATTTATGAACAATGCATAATGCTCTATTTGACTTTCTATTTTCAGTACGACTAAAGTAATATTGAAGTACCGAAGTAATATGAGCCATGATTTTCTCATTCTTGACTATTTCAGACTGCCAAAAATGAAATATATTATTACATAAAATAAGATGACAAATGCAACAATTGCATTAGTTTTCAAAATGATAATTGGATACCATTCGCTAAATTAATGTTCGCTAATGTAACTTGACTCAATTTGACAATTATATAACAAACTAATAACCCTCTGGTGCTCCTCGCATGCCAGTCAAAATTGACTGAATTTCCTGATGAAATGAATGTATTACATTATAGTTTGATGTTTTTTTATATATATATATATTTTGTATTTTTAGGGGATTTTATGGTATTTAATTGATTCACTTTTTGAGCATAGACCTGAAAATGACATTTCCAGCTTAAACTGTCATAAATCTTGAATGCTGCGGAGCACAGACTTCAGTTTGGTCTCTTTTTAAAGAAGACACTTGGCAGATTATTGCTGAAGTGAAGTTTAAAAAAAGTGAACGTAAAAAAGTTATAGGTTATATAACAATGCACAAAAATACTATTTTCAAATTTTATAGGAAATGTATTTTACAAAACATGTTTACTCTAAAACTGCGAGAAAATCAAAGCCATAGATCTAAACAAGTGGTGTTTCAAATTTGAGTTTGATACCTCAAACAATTAGCTTTCAGTAAGATTTTGTTTGTGCGCACCAAACGTTTCCGCTACCGTTAGATGAAATTCGTTTCCAATGCCGCCATTTTTGACTGCAGACAAAACAAGTGTAACTATTTTATTCAGGATCGAATCAGCTTTTCTGTGTTCGCATAGCAAGTGCCAAAATCTTTACCAAGTTTCATACCATTCCGACAAAGTAAAAATAATAATAATAATAATAATAATTATATATATATAATTTTTTTTTTTTTTAAACAACTGAAGAGCACCAGAGGGTTAAATGATTAGCATTGTATATTACAAACCGTCTCACATATTTCAAAAAACAAGCAAGTATGCAGTGTGTAGTTTGCGTGCTAGTGTCCCATTCTGAGCCTGCGTGTCAAGTTCAACCAGAGGGACAGTTGAAGTGTGTGTGTGTGTGTGTGTGTGTGTGTGAATGAGTGACTTGTTGAGCCTGGTTGACTTGTTCAGGTTGAAGGAGAAGATTTTCCAGTGTGTTTCTTCACTTATTAGTGTTTTTCAGTTAATGTTCTTATGATATGTACATCAACATAATGACTTTATCTGATCAACAGAAGATTGATATCATCACCATATGACTGAAACACTGTAGAATACCATAATTTTGATTACTTTCAATCATTAGTGTAATTTAACAATGAAAACGTTCTCTCTGAAACTATTAAATGTGACGATCTGCTTTGTATTTTTTTTTACGTTTGGTTACTATATAAAATTGCATCTTTTTTTCCACTGTAGTCAAATTGATTAATAACTTGATCATAAATACTAATGTTGAGCCCATAAAAATACGGATGAACCTGGCTGAAGATAAACCCAAATCACACAGAGCACTTCGGTAAGTGAGTTTAAAATGAAACAATTTATTAAGGAACTTTAATATCAGAAAAATAAAAATCTTAATTCTTTTTTACAGCAAATATATAATATCAGTGCTTTGGCCACAGGACAGTAAGGCCATATCATAAAATATATTTTTTAATTTGAATACAACTTATATGCCATCATGTCCCTGCATATGTGTATATACATAATAAAAGAACAATAAAATTATCAAATACAGAAACATTGTTGCAGTGTGATGGTAAAAATCCCTTAGATAAACAAAATTCCTAGTTATGTTTAACATAGGACTTTTACTTTGTTCATAATGTGGTAGTATGCAGACCTAATGCAGCGTTTATATATATATATATTATATATATATTGGATCCTTGGCTTTTTTGTTGCGATTTAGGAATCGTTAGATAATAAATCATGCAGGTGTGCTCTTTCCTGCTCTATAGTACCTAACGTCAACACTACAAGCTAATACTTATGGCAACCAGCAGCCGACTGCTTGCCAAATAGTCTTATATTTAATCTTAATATATATATGTATTTGAATATGAAATATAGACTACAGAAATACTACAAAATTGTATATATATATATATATAAAAAAAAACTTGTCAAAGTGAATCTTGAGAGGTTATGGATGCCTTGGTTTCTCTGAGTTTAGTGGTGATTGTGAAATAATGACGTCATTAGCCGTGTCAGCCTGCACTTTTGAGAAGGGATTGTTTATAGCACGTTCTCGTCCACAGAATCGCTTCTCTCAGGTCCTAAACGCCCCGTTCCTCTCGGTACGACTCCCCGTGCTGGCCCGGCACGACCCGTTCAGTTAAGGCAATGAGAGGAGTCGTTACGGACACACGCCGTAATGTAAAGGGCCTCATTCGTGAAACAATCGACCACATTTATACGTGTTTTGCGAATCGAAGTGGAATACGAATAAAGCCGTGTCCGTCGTATGCGTTCAAGAGAACTAAATCTTGTGAAACTGGCGCAGAGTATCAATACACTGATAAAGAGTTGCTGCAACCAGGGAAGCCTAGGACTCTTTTCTTCCCCCAACATAATGAATTGCTTTGTGCATCAGAGCATGCAGACGAAACACTGTAACAAACGCTTTCATGTTATCTTGTGCTCGGATGCTTGGGAATGTAATCATGTGAGCCAAATCATTTTGATGACGGACTTTGGCTCAGGTATTTCAGAATGATTAAAACAATATTTTAGATGGTGTGCAATGAGATTGATCCACCGGTTAGTTCAGTTATCCAATCACATTATCTGTTGAGTCACGCGTTTCGCAATCACGATTATATTTAGTTCATTTGTTTTCATCGTAGTTTATTATGCGCACGTTTTCGTACCAAATTTAAAAAAAAAGATACGTCTTTTGAGTGCACAAGTTTTTATGCACATTTTATATGCATCTTTTTACGCGATATCCCAAAATTCACATTAAAAATACGTGGATGGAAACACAGCTACTGAATGAATTGAATGCGAAATTGGGGTTTTATTCATGTTACCCAAGCGGAAACCATGTTTAAATTGATCTAAAATGTGACGTTCAATTCAATGCAACAATTTTTGCAAGATTTTCGTTTAATGACGATGTGCAAGCGCTCTTTAAATGTTCATGGAGTGCAGGCTTCAGGGTCGTGGAGGTCAGGACGGCTCTTGTATGATCGCACGCTTCTTGACTCTAGTGTTGCAAAACAGAAACTCAAGGCCACGGATGCTTTTCCAGCAACAGCGCCAACGCGCACCGCTACCGTCATGGAATCAGGCACATGAAAATGTAAAAACAGAGTCGATACCTTAAAAACAAAGTAACAAACCAACAACAAAAAACAAAACACGATTTAGCGCTGCTAAACCCCAGCACTGCTTGCCGTAAGAACGACGTAGCAGCTAAATGTAAATGGGGAAATCTTTGAGATGAATTGATTGAAAACCTGCATTTCCCAGTTATTTAAACATAATAAAGAAGGAAGAAGTATTTATCAATGTAAAAAATAAACCAGTTTACTCTGTGATCCCAAATCTTACTCTTGCTCTCTACACGCTTTGCAGGATGGAGTTGGAGCACTCCAAACAGACGAGGTTTTGCCCTCCCAGGACGAGCGCCGCCGCATTGTCTCCGCAACGTACGCACGCGGGAACCTGGCTGTGTTTGGGGAAGGCGCGCGTGTCCGGCGGAGAGCTGGAGCCCGTGCTGTCGCCGCCGGACGGGGAAAACGCCGTACCAAAGGCCGGGAGACTCTGGGAATTCTCCTGCACCAGCCGAACCAGCGGATGATGATGATGATGATGATCCAGCGCCTCCGGAAGAGGCGGAGACAGACGAGCGAGAAGGGATGGCGAGAGCCTCGGCGTGTTCGGCAAGCTCGCGCCTCCCCGATCGAAGGTGCTCCACAGTGGATTGGTGGACGGGGCCGTCATCGTCAGCCCGTCGTATCCAGACGAATCTTCAGATCCCAAGGGAAGCTGGGAATCGCCGAACCAGAACGTACCGCCGGTGCTGCCGGGACTGAGATCCGCCACTCCGCTGCCTTTCCCGCTGTAGTACGACTCGCTTGAGTTGCTTCCCAGCGAACTGGAGCTGTCGTTTCGGTATCCCGCGGCGTTGCTGTGGAAGCTGCCGTTGTTGAAGTTTGAGACGCCGCCGGAGAAGAGCCAGGCTCTGTTGCTTCCCGACTCGAAGCCTACGTCGGTGCCGTTGTAGTGGAAGTCGTCGTCGTCTGCGCTGGTGTCCACGTTTCCCGCGGTACGCAGAGCAATATGGGCTTCGATTTCCTCGCGCGCTCGATCCACGTTCTCAGGCATGCCGGTCACCTCAAACACCGGCTCTTTGTCACGGCTCGGTGTGACGATGTAGGTGTGGGTTTGCTGCTGGATCCGCTTGATGGTCGCTCCTTTCGGTCCCACCACGAGCCCAACCATTCGATACGGCACCCGTACCTGGATGGTTGTCTGTCCCGGGTGGCAAGGGACGCTGTTGTGTCCAACGTTTGGCGCCAGTTTGTTCCGAGACGCCCGGATGAGGGAAAAATGCTCGGCCGCTGACATAATCTCGCGCTTCGCCGTCATGACGTCCTCCTTTCGTCCGGTCACTACGAACACTGGTTCTTCTCCTCTGACGGGTGTTTTGATGTAAGTGTTGGTCTTTGCTCTCAGAGCTTTGATCTTGCAACCTGAAGAGAGCAGAAATACAGACAAGTCAGCACATTGCTAGCTTAAGTAGACATCAATCAATCAATCAATCACACTGATAGACAAGTGATCTCCTCTCAGGCATAATTAGAGCAGTCCTTGATGTTGATTGGTCAATACTAATATAGATGGTGTTGCGTAACACTTTATTTTAGTGTCCTCGTTACATGTACTTACAATAGTATTAACAGTTAATTATGCATAATTACAAACCCTCAACTAAACCCCAATCCTAACTCTGCATGCACTTAATTAATATTACTCAGTATTTAAATATGTAATTACAATCTAACAATGTCACCGTCAAATAAAGTGTAACCTGGTGTTGTCAGTGTGCTAGTTCACTTGTATTACACAACTTGTTTTCATACAGTGCAGTGACTAAACATCACGTCATCACAGATAAGTGGGCCAGCTGTAATCCATAGTAACAGACAGTTCAATGAGGTCAGTTCGAGCATATATTATTAAAACCATTTTCAGCAAGATTTCATTAGAAATGCACTGATATTGAAAATTTGGCCCATACAATTCACAATTTGTTATGACTAATAATAAACTAAACTTTTTTTAGTACAGTTTCTATCATTTTACATAGTTCATATATATATATAATAGTGGTGGTCAAAAGTTTGGAATAATTCAGATTTTTTTTATGTTTTTGTCTCTTCTGCTCATTTGAATTTAATTTATTTGATGAAAAATAAAGTAAAAACAGTAGTTTTTTAAATAATTATTACATTTTAAAATAAGTTTTATACTTTAATTTATTTCTGTACATATGTGTTTATAGTACGCTTATGGGCTGTCGGTTTAACGTGTTAGTTTAATTAATTAGGTATGGGGAAATATAACGTGTTAAAATTATTAACACGTTTAATGGACCCAACCCCACCCCAGACCTACGTAGTTCATCTTACACTTCATACAGTTGATGCTGGTGATGAACATGAAGCAGGGCAACAACTCGTGCGTGATGAAGCCTATTGACTGCAGTTAGAAAGATATCAGGGCAAAAATGCCCCTTTATGAGTTTTTGTCTCATATTTATATCATGATACAGTTATGCAATATCACAGGAGTGAACCAATGATTCAGTGGTCCATTCATAAAGAGAGAGCCATTTTGTAATGTCTATTTGAGATTTTCCCATTTAACCCAATAATGACTTTAAATTATATTTTGGGGGTAATTACTCAGCCAAATTTGATGTGTGTTTAATTAGCGATTAATTAGATTAATGAATCGTCACACTGTGCAATTAATTAGATTAAAAAGTGTAGTCGCTTCACAGCCCTAATATATATATTTTTCTCTCCAAGGTGAGGTCTATGAAAATATCAGCAGGGCGAGTTCAAACCTGAATCACTAATCCAACAGGCCCAGCACAGAAAGAAACCATTAATGTTAAGCCCTGCTCTGGCTGAAATGTGAGACAAAATGAGTCACAATTTTAGAATATTAAACATGACACAAGCAAACAAACCCACCCTGTCGGCCAACTATTTCCGCCACATGCTCAGATGTGGGCACCATCACACACTCTGTTGTGTTCACACTCTTCCTCCTGGTGTTTAGTGCACACCTCTCGCCCTCCTGCATCATCATCATGGCCATCATCATCCTCCCCTGAACCTGGTGGAAGCCTTGGGACTCGCCCAGCCCATCCTGAAAGAGCCCACCCGTCCCCGGTGCCTCCATGCCTGTGAGGGCCAGGGCCCTCAGCTGGTCCAGATCAGCATCATGTCTGATAATATTGTTGCTGGTGCTGTTTTCCTCCTCTGATCTAGTTTGGGACAGGGGCTGGAGGTCCAACACCGCACCCAGGACACCCAGATGAGGAGCATCACGTGGATCTGATGGACTCTCGTCATCCCGGAGGCTCAACCCGCTCAGGTTCGGTACCAGTACCGGGAGGTCCGGTTCAGTATCGTCTGACTCCAAGAGTTGAGCTGCGTTACTGGGCATGCTCGACCAACAACGTGTCCTGCTTTCACTGCGGGACACACATAAACAAACTTAGTGTCACGGCAAAGCTCTTCTGTTACTGTATTCAAGTGTACAGAAATACAGAAAATGCAATTCATAAAGTGTGTTAAGTGTATTTAAACTTACGGTTGGTATTTACAGCAGCGGCAGATGTGGTTCCGTGACCCTGTTCTACTGGATCTCTTTGTTTACGGTTCTTCGGGGATTCTCGCGCATGTTTGTGAACAGCTGATCCTCGCGCACAGCGCCACACGCCGGCGCGGATCAAGGTTTTAACAGCCTTTTTTAACATAAAAAAAAAGTATCTTATGCTCATCAAGCCTGCATTTCATTGATAAAAAAAACAACAACAAAAAAAAAAACAGTAATATTGTGAAATATTATTGCCATTCAAAATATTAGAATGATTTTTGAAGGATCATGTGACACTGAAGACTGAAGACTGGAGGAAGCTGAAAATTTAGCTTTGATCACAGTAATAATTACATTGTAAAATATATTCACACAGAAAACAGTCCTTTTAAATGGTAATAATATTTTTTCTGTATTTTTGATAAATGCAGGTTTGATGAGCATAAGATACTTCTATCAAAAACATTAAACATAGTAATGTTTCCAAACTTTTGACCGGTACTGTGTGTGTCTGTGTGTGTATATATATATATATATATATATATATATATATATATATACATAGAGAGAGAGAGAGAGAGAGAGACTGCGTTTCAGTGCTCAGTCGACGGATTAACTCATGAACATTATGTAGGTAACATAACTGGTTAAGTGACTGGCAGTCACTGACGTCTCCATTTCCTAATTAATATTCATGAACTTCAAAGTATTTGTAATTGGCGTCCAGGCAACGCGGCAACGCGCCGACGCGCTCCAGTGACTGAAAGACGCTTCACTGCTCTTACAGTGTGTTACATTAGTTAATTAAACACGTTTCGTGTACAATATAAATAATTAATCAACATGTATGATCGAGCTCCCAGGGTCACACATGTGACATTAAGCAGCACCACGTCTGAAATTGGACCAGGATCTTATAATATCAGCAGGTCTCTGAGCGACAAAAACAGTAAGTTTCATTTTGACGTGAAATAAAGTTTTTTTTTTAAACCTAAGACCATTGGCCGTTCGCATAAACTGCTTAGACTAGTCTTAAAAGTTAGTCATCTAAATCTTGGTCATATCTTCTTAAAATCAGTTACATAAAAAGGTCTTTTTATCTATCCCTTTGAGACACAGTCTTAAACATAGTGGCTAAGTGCATGCAAGTGGCCCCAAAATTGACCATGGTTTTACTACACATAAATTAAAAAAAACCTTGGTACCTAACCACATATTAACCATGGTTTTGCTAAACTAACCCATAGTTTAACCATGGTATTTATAGTAAAACTGTGTTTATACAAATGGTCATTAAACTTCCAAAAAAAAACATGGTTACTACACTTTTACTATAATAAAACCATGGTTAATTTCCATAAGGCAGTTCTAAACCTTACCGAGAAGTATAGATATTACATAAAAGGTTATTCATTGGTTCTTTGCAGACCTCTCTTCTTTCCCAGAACCGTGTTCTCTGTATAGTTTCTTGGGTTGCTATAGGATGTTAAATTACAGGTTCTTCAGACCTCCATATTGTTTAATGTATAGTGCCAGAATATAGCTGAGTTTTCTAAACAGCTAGACTAGAGAATAAGTAAAAGGTTCTGGCATTAGGTTGTGCAACCCTTTTTAGTTATTTTGTAAACCTTTTTTTAATAGTTTAGGCACCTGTGATCAATCTACTTGGCTATTGGATTTGTATAGTAGTAATACCAATATAATAATAATTGTTATTATTATTTGTAAGAGTTATTGTTGATATACTTCTACAGATTCGTATGCCCCCTTCCTCTCGCTGTCCATTAGAGAGACTGGGTTCCTGGGGACGGGCAGTGGTCTCCTCTCTCCTGGACCAGGACAGTATAACTGTGGCATTACCAGGGTATGTTATGGTTTTAATATCACTGTGCAATCAGTTAACATGTCAGTGACAAGTGCAAAATAACTGGAATATTGCAGAATCATGTTTTGGGAGGAAACAGTCTTCAGAATCGTTCCAAGCGGTTTGATGACGTGGTGTCAGATGTGCCAGGGCCGGGAGCGTACAATGTTACGAACAATGTGTCCCCTTCAGAGAACAGAACAGCCAATCCAGACAAGAGTCTGAAGGTGAGACGTTAGTTTGGATTATCACATGGACTAGAATTTAGTTTTATTGTTATGAGTTATGAAGATCATAATCAAGTGTTGTTATTATGGCAAGACAAATTTACTTAGATTTCATACAAAGGTGAATCTCACACAAGAAATGTCCAGTTCATATTTTAACCCCAAATCAAAAGAATTATAACAAATAATATTTTGCATAAAGATAATAAAGCCTGTTTGTAGGATCATTGCATCCTTTTGAATTGTGTCATTTTCACACCACTTATGCACATTTACCAAAATATAGACAGTGTGTTAATAAAAAAAATAAAGATAAGATGAGATGGGTGTGTGTGTGTGTTAAAAATATATAAAAAATTTAATTTGGTGAATTACACAGGTGAATGTGTTGGCCATATTTCAACCAAAAATCTAAGGAAAAATAACAAATAATATTTTGCATAAAGATAATGAAGCCTGTTAGTAGGATCATAGCATCTTTTAAAGGACCCATATTGTACACCTTTCTGAAGTTTTCTTTTAGGTTTTGATGTCCTTAAGAATATATATTTGCGGTATAAGTACCAAAAAACCATCTCAATATATTTTTACAGCTCCTTTCTCAGGAGCTCTGTTAAGAACAGGTCGATTTTGGCCTGTCTACTTAATATTCATGAGCCTCTCTTCTGATTGGCCTGTTGTTTTCTGAGTGACCCACCATTGGTGGGGGTGGTGACTAAAGGCGGTGACTGAGTAGTTCTGACATCACATTTTTATGGAAGTCACAACGGCTCGTGAAAAGGCACAGCTACTTTATGCAGGCAGTGTGTATTTGTCTGTGGATCGACTGTTTTGAAACTTATATGGTAGTAACATAGTCCCTAGACCTCTGTTATTATGAAAAAAGCCAGGAAATTTCATTTTTGACTATATATGGACCTTTAAATTGTGTAATTTCCACACCAATTACGCACATTTATCAACAATATTTAGACAAAGTGTTCAATAAAACCACACGATTTAGTTAAAGATCAAATGAGATTTTATGAGCAATTAGGTAACACTTTATTTTAAGGTGACGTAGTTACACGTTACTTCATGTACTTACTATAGTAATAACAGTAACTAACCCTAAACCAAACCCTGACCCTAACTCTATAGTAGGTACATGTAGTTATTTAATATTACTCAGGTACTTATATGAGTAATTACAATGTAACTACGTCACGTTAAAATAAAGTGTAACCAGCGATTAATGTAGATATCCAGGTAAATCCAAACGGTTCTCATACTTTCCCTTTCAATCTGTTAATGCTCTGATTTGTTTTTTGAGTAAATGTCTTTACGATGCCTGCAGACGGTCCATAAAGTGATGAAGATGCTGCTGAATCCTGATGCTCCATCCATCCCGTCTCCCGCTCAGGCGTTTGGATATGAAGAGGATGCTCAAGGTGTCCTACACAGACACAAACCCCCCACCAGGGACCAGACCCTCGGCCCGGCCTTCTACAACCCCTTACCGGTCAGACAGATTCCCAGCAGTATGTGTAAATGGATGTGCACTCAGTCATGAAAAAGATACAGGTCTAATGGAGCGGTTTGAGTGTGTGTGTGTGAGGTCAGATGCGTCCATTAACAGAAGACCGTCTAATGCCCCTCCGCTCTGCATCATTAGTGCTGAGGCTGTTTCCATTTCTAATGATCGCTGCATTATTTAAAAAAGTCACAAAGTGCAGCACTCATCCATTTTACTGTCAGGACTGAAAACCCTGGGTAATTATTCTTTACGTTATATTTCAATATTCACTTACAATAATGCAGCAGATGCTGGACTCAGCTTTAATCAAATCATCTTTCATTGGCCATTGAGCTGCCAACTTCCTCTAGAGGGGGAAGAACCCTGTATCAAAGCACAGGGCCATCCGTCATGGTGCATCTCTGTTTCTCTCGCTCGGCTCTGGGGTTGCTAGTTGATTACACATTTTCCACCCATTTTTAGCTGTTTTTGTAGATTAAAATGGTCATATTCTACACATCTTCTAGCATTTTATGTTGTTTCACTTGCATTGGCTTTGTTTCAAGACCGTGATGAGTTTCATCAACCTTTTCTATCAAGGTTTTATTATCAGTGCATGTCAGTGATACTGAAAATGTGGCTGATCGTGATATATATTATGATTTATTATACACACAGAGAGCTGAGATCGTGGTGCACACACACATGTCACACACACAGAGAGCTGAGATCGCGGTGCACACACGTCACACACACAGAGAGCTGAGATCACGGTGCACACACACGTCACTCGCACACAGAGAGCTGAGATTGCGGTGCACACACACATACGTCACTCGCACACAGAGAGCTGAGATTGCGGTGCACACACACGTCAGAGAGCTGAGATTGCGGTGCGCACACACAGAAACATTCAGGAGCACAGGAACTTGTCATCAACGCCGCCCCGTGGGCCGTGACTTTATTAATAAAAAGCTTCGCTAACGAATCAATAACAAAGGTATTAAGTTGTCAATGCTGGCAAATGATCATAGTATAAGCATGATAATCCACGGCTAGGTGTGCATTATACGATTTTAATGCACTTTGCGAAGGCAACCACCCTCTGCTTCATGCATTAAAATAATTTCATTCACAACCAGCTGTGGATTATCCCTTACTTACATTATATATAATGTGTGTGTGTGTGTGTGTGTGTGTGTGTGTGTGTGAATTTCATTCACAACCAGCTGTGGATTATCCCTTACTTACATTATATATAATGTATGTGTGTGTGTGTGTGTGTGTGTGTGTGTATTATACTTTGTACATTATACTAATGACAGCTCCTCCTGCAAAACATATAAATATTTGAGGTCAAACTAATATTTGTATATATATATATATATACATACACAATTCTTTCACCAACATGTTATTTTATACATATTTAAACCCCCACACACACGATTATTTCATGGTTCTGAATGACCTTGGTTTATTTGCAGCTTGGTTTCAATAAATGGACTTTGAATGCTAAAGTATGCTCTATGACATTTGACCATCAACAAATAAATCTGTATAATTATGTTCAGTGAAAATGCTGATAATTGTAAACTAATATTTGACCTCAGATATATATATATATATATATTTTGCAGGAGGAGCTGTCATCCTTTCAGAAGTATAAAGGTGTGCAGTTTGGGAAGATGTCAGGCCGGAGAGAGCAGGTAAAGGGCGAAGACGAACCTGGACCTGGACAGTATGAACTACAGGAGTGAGTTTGATTGATTAACACAACATCGTTTGCATTGTTTTTCAAACTTTATTCTGAAGCATCTGGACCTTGTTTGCCATATGTAGATGCTTCAGAATAAATGTCACATGGTCTCAGCCTCAGACGGCACACCCACAGTCTGTTCACTGACCGTCTGATGCATACTGCACTTGAAAACACTTCCTGGATCTATTAAAATCTAATCTGCATCACTGACTTTTCTGCAAATTCTAGAAGTCAGTGCTGCAGGGGTGACATATTTTTGTTGGCAAACCTGGAAGTCAGCATCACCCTGGTTCCCTCGCCAAATTTTGGGGGATTATTGCAGAAAATAAGCTCTGTGATCAACAAAAGTTAATGATTCGTACACATATTGTCCATCATGATAATCTTCACAAATACAATTATTATGGAATTTTGAAGCCTAAATACAATCGGTAAAAGTAAAAAGCTAAACGTAGGCTATAAACAAACTACACCAGGTTCACATGACTTTACGCTGAATGCAGGAGTAAACGAGGTCTAAAACTTTTTGAGCTTGTCCACTTTCCACCAATACCTGTCAGAGCAGAAACGAAAGTTTTCCCGTCGTCTCCGGGCGCGTTCATATGTAAATTGCGTGAGATTATTTCGCCCATTAGTTTGAAAGATCTGAAAAAGCCCATACATTTACCCGCCCATAGACCCTCCCCTCGAAGAAATCAGGACAGAAGTGTTTGAAAGTGGACAAAAGAGACGGATTAAAACACCAGGTGTAAACGGGAATGTGTCTCCCTCATCTACTCATAATCCGATTGACCAAAACGCATCTTAATACCAGGTGTAAACAGGGCCTTAATGTCCCATTTAGACTCTTGTTAGCAACCATCTTTTTCAAGACAAGTGAAATCTTTTTAAAAGAAAACACAATTGCTGATGTATTTTATGTTATAGAATAAAATGTGAAAAAATCTTGAGCTTGTGTTCACCACAGACCTTTTTTCCAGGCATTTAACCAAAAAACCCATTCAAAAAACCCATTGACTTCAGGCTGATGAAATACAGCATCCCTTCAGCACTCTTTGGTGTTTCCTTTGATTTTGTGCATCCCTGTGTGTGTGTTTGTGTGTGTACCAGCGATCACACTGTCCACTATGAGAATGTGAATCTCACGCGAGAGCAGAAAGGCCGTTCAGAGCTGGTCGTCCCTCGATACCATGAGCTGGTGACTCTGCAGGAGGAGAAGAAGGTTAAAACCTCATTATATCATTTTGTCTTTAGTCCCTGTTCTATACGTGTAGCTATTTTTGGATCACTTGTACTGGACTTTTTTTCTTTTTAAGACATTTGACGGCACTGAAGCTGCAAGTTAAAGTTAAATGTAAATGAAAGCTAATGTAAAAAATATTAAATAAATAAATAATAAAATTAAAATAAATAGGTAAATAAAAAAATTGGCCTAACATAAATAAATAAATAATGTGATTAAAATAAAAATATTAGTTATTATTCGATTAAATATAAAAAACATATTTTGGTCAATATAAATAAAAAACATTTTTTATATATATAAATTAAATAAATAATTAATGTTTATTATTGTAATTTAATAGATTTTTTTTTTTGATTTATAATATTTATATAATGTATGAATTGAGTGTTTTTAAAAGATAGATGCTTTTTAAATTTTAGGATGGGGTCCCTCACACAAGGATGATCTTATTTGGGGGTCCGTGGCATCTAAAAGATTGAAAACCCCTGTTTTTGTGTAAATGTGACATGTAGAAGTTGTGTCATGCCTGTAGAGGGCACTATTGCAACAAGACTTGAGCTCAAGGTTAGATGCATTTCTGCATGGATGCTTTTCTGTTGTGCTGCAAATAAGCTTTCTTTTTCTTTTTGTGTGCATCTGTGTGTGTGTTTGTGTGTGTTTGTATTTATAGGGTGTCCCAGGTCCAGGGCATTACCACATAAAGAGTCAGTTTGAGACGCCCAGTAAACCACATGGTCCTGTGTTGAGCCCAGCCTTCCTGTCTAAAGCTCAGGCAACAACACACTGCATTATTTTTATACATTCATAAGGGACAAAGCACATCCAGCCGGATGTTATCGCAAAATAAACTCTGACAGGGTGATCAGGACCCCGACTTGTATCACCCTTGAAGTATTTTCTTTGTGATAACATCCAGCTGTATGTACATTATACCGCTTATTACATGGCTACTCTCCACATAAGTAAATAATTTGATAAAAAATATGGATTTGAGTTTATTAGCTCACTATTATTTCAGAGATTTCACCAAATAAATAATGACTGGGACATGAAATATTGATTTGAGAAGAAACCGTACTTGTTTATTATCTCATAATCTATTAAACAAACACTTCAACAATATTATCAATGGCCTACTATTAGTACTGAAGTCCTCCTCCTTTTACAGTCGATAACTGAGGCACTAGATGCCACCAGCATGTCCATGGTGTGATACGAGAAACATGAGAGAAGGAAGAGAGCGGTCACTGTACAGTGTTGCAATTGACGATGATCATTATCGGGGAATAACTGACCTCGAAATGACGTTATTGACCAATCAGAATCAAGCATTTCAGAGAGCCGTGTAATAAGTTCTAATAACAGCTGCTCTGGATTAGTCGCATGAAATCAAAATGGACCTTATTGACTTGCCTGATACACGTTTCTGGTCTTGTGCACAATTCATCAGAGCACATTATAGTCTTCATTATCTTTTAGTAAAATGTAATCGACTCACAGAAGTAAAATGGGTTGTGAATGCCGCCTCGTGTCGATTTTCATCTGATCTCAGTATTGTGCTGGTTCTCGCAGCGGTTCAGTCCGGTCAAGGATGAAACGCCCCCTGTAGGAGCGTACGAAGACCCGCGCTGTGCTCTGGAGATCCTGAAGAAAGACAGAAGGGTGAAGAAGAATCCTTTTGGCCTGACAGCTGCACGCTTCCTGCCAGAAAACAGATCGAAAGCTACGCCAGGTTTGTGCCGGTGTGTTTTGTTCTGTGTGGATGTGAATCTGGGCCACATTCTGAATGCAGAATGTCTTGTATCAGTGGGGTTCAGGCAGAGGTCAGATTTGGACTGTGCTTGCTAGAGAGAAAAACATGAGGTTGGCAAAGTTAGCACTAGATTTCATACTGCTAAACAAATGCTTTACAACAGCAGCCAATCAGATTTCAAGCCACTCTTAAAACAACCAATCAGATTTAGCCACTTTAAGACACTCAAGATGCATTCTGTCTAATCTTGCATACTGCCTGTCCTTAAAGCTACACTGTGTAGGATTTTCTCCCATCTAGTGGTGAAATTGTATATGACTACCAACTGAATATTACTTTCTAGCCCCTCCCATTCCGAGGGCGTTTTAACTCCTACGGTGGCCGTGTTATTTCAAATCTGCCGGCAGTCGCGAGTAATCTCCCCCTCGCATTCGTCACGGTGCCACTGAGTGTAAAAACGCGAAAGGCGAAGCTTGAATTTCCAGGTATGTCCCTCATTGGCTAATGTATTTTCAAGATGGAGGCGCAACATGGCTGCCGCCATTCGAGCGACTCGCTCGTATGTATTCTAAATGGCAGATTCTACACTTACGAGAATACTTGATTAGTTGGTAGAAGTAATTACACATTAATGAGCACGTATCATTTTGAAAGAACGAAGTGTTTTTTTGCTAAGAATCAACTTAAAAAATGACACAGTGTAGCTTTAACAGTGTGCAAGATGCTAAATCATAGTACATTAAAAATGTTATGCCAAAGGTGCCTGGATATAGTGTACAGTTCTGCGTCAAGGTGGTCTTAAAATGCTATTTTATGAAAACATTTCATTGAGGAGTTTCAATTATTTTTTTTTAGCTCTAATTATATTTAAAGTGGTCGAAGTCAAGTCACATTTATTTTTATAGCACTTTATACAATAGAAATAGTTTTAAAGCAGCTTCACAATAATAAACAGGAAAGTTGCAGAATTATGAAACCTTATCAAACAAGAGACAGAAGTGCAATGAACTACACTGTAAAAAGTGGTAAACTGCAACTGTACCTTAAAAAGCTATTTCTACCTGATTTAATCTATTTTTTATATATATATTAATATATTTAGGTTGATTCAGCAATATTTAATAATATTTGACTTGAATAAAACCAGTTAATTTACATGATCAGTTCGATGTGATGGTGCCAAATCAGTAACACACAACATGCAAAGGGGTTGAAGTACAATTAACTATTTTTAATGCAGCAATTTAACTTAAATTTTAGCAGGTTGAAATATTTTTGTATATTTATAGTTCTGTTATCATAAACAAAAGCAAACCACATGGACCCCATAAGTGTCACACTGGCCGAGTGTGGTGTAGGTATGATGCGAAGACGAAGATAAAAGTGAGCAGACTTTATTAACCGAAAGAGAACTGCACCAAACTGAACATAAGCATTAACAAGAACTGACCAATGAGAACAAAAACACAGGCATATATATATATATATATATATACAGTATATATATATATAACAAAGATGATTGGATTAGCACAGGTGATACAAATTAGGGAATTTATGAGTAACCATAGAAACAAACTAGAATGCAATGAGTAACCTAGGAGACAAACAAGTGGCGGGAAACTGAGAACAAAGGAGACAGGTTACTGAAGATAAACATACTAAGAGTCCACGAGGGTGAAACTAAGAATAATCGTGACAATAAATACACTACCACTCAATCAGTAAGATTTAAAAATTAAATTAATAATTTTTTTTCAGCAAGGATGCATTAAATTGATCAAAAGTGACAGTATAGACATTCATAATGTTACAAAAGATTTATATTTCAAACAAATTATTTTCTTTTGAACTTATTAAAAAATATTCACAAAAAAGCTGCACAACTTATTTTAACGTTGATAATAATCGGAAATGTTTCTTGAGCAGCAAATTAGCAAATTATAATGATTTCTGAAGGATCATGTGACACTGAAGACTGGAGTAATGATGCTGAAAATTACATGTTAACATATATTCAAATAGAAAACAGTTATTTTAAATTGTAATAATATTTCACAATATTACAGTTTTTACTGTATTTTCGATCAAGTAGATCGAGATAGCAGAAGAGACGTCTCTCAAAAACAGTAAAAAATCTTACCAACCCCAAACGTTTGAACGGTAGTGTATGTAAATTAGGCAAAGCCACAACCATCAATATTAAACGAACCTAGTACTCCAATAGTAACTAAATGTCTTACTCATGCATGTATTTGCTGATTTCACCAAGTACTTGTTCCTGGATCGACATTCCAATCAACCAATCAGATTTGACAGGTTTATGTCAAGTTTAGGCTTAAAACCAGGATTAGGTGCTTGTACACCAGTGTTATTCGCCGGTTTAGGGTTAGGACTACATTTTCAGACCGGACAACAAAATATGTTGACCCAGGAACTCGTCTCACTCGGGCAAGATCAGGACGTGCTGTATTTTTTCCAGGTCCCGGTGCCTATAACGTGTTTGATTATGGCCTGGCTCAGGAGAGTTTGAAGAAAGCCTGTCTGAAGAGCAGAAGGAAGGGCGCCTTTGGCTCTGTTGCACCACGCCGCCCTTTTCTCCCCAGCAAAGAGAAGATGAGCACCCCGGGGCCGGCTCAGTACAAGGTGAGCAGTTCTTCAACCCAGAAAGTGTGCACTCATTGTCTATTGTACACTAATCTGCCAGCGCCCTTGGGAGCTTATTCAGACTTTTCAGGGGGCTTCATCCAACGAATCGAATAAATCTTTCATAAATCCCCTTGAACTAAATATTTCTCAGCATTCACTAAATGTCAGTTTTGCCTGGAGTCTACAAACTAGAGCCTATCCTTTCAAATTGTACCATGAAAACCGTGGTTTCTGCCAAAATACCGCAGTTTCTGTATTCCATGGCAAACATCACTATTAATTACTGTTACTTATTCTCAGGGTGAGGGATTTGAATGAAGAATCAATCATTCATGCTGCCGACGTGAATGCAACCTTGATTTGCTTTTTGGCTTATTGAGAAGTGTGCTTTTACTTTTTGTATCCAAGTGATGAGACTTTTCCCTGATGGATGATAAAATGGACAAAGGCATACACACTTACACTGTGGTTACCATGGTACATGTTTGTATGAATAAAAGATTCAAATTTGTAACACTATGTATTGTGGCCGGCAAATCCCTCCCTCCCTGTGAAGTATTTCACAGGAAACTTGGGACATTGGCATCTGCAGTTTTTTTTTTTTTTTTTTGGAAACGTCCATTGTTTCCAATGCAAGTGTCCAGTTGGCCTGCTTCCTGAACCAAACCGACCCCGGTGGAGGTCTTTTATGGTCTCTCCTCTCTTTCTGTTCCTTCTACATGGTCCCTGCCTGCATAGACAAGAGCAGTGAATGTGTCCTAATGGACCTCTAGATTCACTGATATCTAACTAGATAAAAAAGTGTGTAGACAAACTTTAAGTTGGCATGAAAAAGCCTTGCCAGAAAGGCAGTATATCTAGTTTTCACTCCTTCAGAAATCAGTCTAATATGCTGATTTGCTGCTCAAGAAACATTTCTGATTATTATCAGTGGTTAATGTTGAACAGTTGTGCTGCTTCATATTTTTGTGGAAACCATGTTTTCTTTGATGAATAAAAAGGTTCAAAAGATCAGCATTCACTAGAAATAGAAATCTTTTTTAAGATTATAAATGTATTTTTTGATCAATAAAAACAATATTGAACAGTAATGTACATTAAGTGCAGTATGCACACGCAGACGCCAAAATGTGCACTAGGCAAACAGAGCACACTGTGGGGGATACTTTATCCCACAATGCAATGCACTTGATTACAATTGCTAAATGTAACAGCAACCACAAATCTCCTTCTTGATTCATTGTATATGATGTCAAAAGGCATTTTTACACAACATTGGACTACGCAGGCAAAATAACCACTTCAGTTTTGTTTCAATTTAGTGACATTTTATAAAAACAGAATGCTGTATTGTGTAAAAAGGTAGTATTTCATTCTGAACATAACCTGCAGTCTGAGATGAGGACCTGGCGCATCTTATCTCTAGCGTCAGGACAGTGGAGATTATGATTTTCATTATAAGCTGAACCAGAGAGGAGATTTTTTCTGTCAACAGAGATCACACAGGCACCTCGGAGCTGCTAAAATACACCAGCACATAATTAAAAGAAATAGTTCACCCAAAGGCGAAAGATCTGTCATCATTTATTCACCTTCATGTTGTTCTAAACTAATTTAATTCATTTTCTTCTGTGGAAGAGATGTTTTGGAGAATTTCTAACCTGCTTTTTTCATACAATATAAGTAGACCGTGATCAGCAGCTTTCATGCAGGTATTAAACATGAAAACCTAGTGTGTCCTTGTGCGTCTAATTATAAGAAAAACAGGCTCAAATTTGAGTCTTCATTCATATGAACCTGTCATTACAGTATTGCATCAATATTTGACTGTAAGAAATTGTCTTTCTTTTGTGTTTGCTGCAGGTGGAGCAGACAAATGAAGCGTTATATAAGAAACAGAGTACAGCTGCTTTTAAATCTGCCACTAACAGACTTGTGGGTTCACTGTTCGCCAAAGTAAGACACACACGCAACACTGAATTTTAATCTTTAGACTGCCACTGGAAAGATAAATCACAAGTGAGATCTCTTTAATATATAAAGTGTTTTTCCTGGATAGCAATGACATGAAACGGAGAGAAGATTTTACAACTATTTTAATAGGACTTTCACTAAGTCTCATGCTTCTCAGATGTTTCTCCTAAGAATAAACCCCCAGTTATTTCACATGAATCCCATCTAACATATCAGAAGACATCTCATTAGCCGCTTTTCCACTGTCTGGCTAGTGTGAGCCAGGGCTAACAGCGTGCCGGGCTGGGACTATAGCCTCGGACCTCAAGCACCGAGGCCAAAATCAAGTTGCGTTTCCAACTAAAACCCTGAAACCCGCTCTTAACACGCCTCCATAGAACGACATCACACAACCCCACCGTTTCACCAGCTGACTGAAACTAGCTAGATCGCAAAATGAGCATGACAGAAGCAAACGTTTGGTCTTTAATTAAAGTCTTAAGATTCAAGCATCCATATTTGACCAATGGTTTACAATAAAAACATGTAACAGTGAAAATAATTTATTAATTTGTGTCAGGAGTGCACATCAATCATGCTGAATCAAACTGATATTTACTAGTTCACATCAAAAGAGAGCACATACCTGTTCAGTTGCACCTGCTTTCCAATTATTTGTGATCACAGGAATGCACAAAACAACAGGTTTTTAAGTCCAAAGGCTTACACGTTTAGATAAATATTGATAAAATATCATACTATCATACTATACTGTTATCCTTTCAGCCAGAGCAACAGAGGGAGCTCACAGACAGAAAACATGAGACACGAGTTAACCAGAGTGCATGTTTTTAATGACACATATGCGGATGCATTAGTCCGGTATCAACAAAGGCACAGGGAAGAGACAGATAAACATGAAACCAAATAAATACACGATTATAATCATTTATGTTTTGTCTACGTTCTTCAAGCAGACTGTGCTGTTTTCCATAAACATATTTGTATTTATTATCGCAATGGTTAGCATTTTAAAATGTCTTAAAGTCCCCCTGTAGTCAATAATTGTATCCCTTAAAACTCATCTTTGATCACCAAAATGACATATTGAAAAAAAATTTCCTTGAAAAAAAATGTCTTTATGCCTTTAAATAGCTTGTAAATAGAATGTAACTCGACACCCTTGCCTCATTTAGTATACGTGGTGTTATGAATATGCAAATGAGCCCCGCCTCCACTCACTCACTCAGCTCAAAGATCCACTCGTTGACGATCACACATTGATCTGATTGGTTACAAGGTAGTTTGTGACGTCAGAAACACCAGCGATTTCAAACCGTGTTTTTGAGACTGTCTTTGGTTCACTGCAGTTTTAAGGAGAAAATACTCAGAAATGGTGTCGACTTATGAATTTGCACATGGTCTGTCTCAAAGCATATTAAAAACACCACATAGACATATACACAATATTAAAAGCTTGATTTAAATGACTATAAATGTTGAAGTCAGCTGGTAGCCTGATATAATAACATGGGAAATAAGCGGCAGTGTTGTAAACTCTGCCTTTGTTCATGACCACTCCCATACCTGTCAACCCTCCCGTTTTTCCCGGGATTCTCCCGTATTTCACCTTGCTATCCCACTATCATCCCGTTGAAATATTTTCCCGTAATTTTAATCTTTCTATAAAAATAAAAAAAATCCCACTGGCCGCAAACCAGTTAAGCGGAAATCCCGCCCTGCAGCTAATTTCATTTGTTAAGGTTACAATGACGGGTAGGTTTAGGGATCAGTGTTTGGTGTAGGCAGTCAGTACTGTGATTCACATGACCAATAAAATCTTAGATTCTTAGCCTCCCTTATTTTCCCTTAAAATTTCCCTTATTTTCAAATCCCAATGTTGACAGATATGCACTCCTCAAGCCCCAGTTGGCCCGCTTTGGACCAAGGTGTTGGGCAAAACCCCTGGCCGTTGACCCCAGGGAAGCCCCGATGAGGCTTGATCAAGCCACGGCTACTGTCTCACACTGTGCTCAGATTTACCAAGATAATAAAATCTGCAATCAGAACAGAGATCTCATTAACATTTCTAATCAAATTTTCTCTCAGAACAAATTATCTAAGCTGCTCCACATTTTGTTTAGCTCTACACTCAATTACACTTTTATTTCGATGGTCCACTTTAGCTTGTGATAGTTAGTTGACGTGTTGTTGCAAAGTTACTTATAGTAAGTAGAATATCTAAAGTGGATCATCGAAATACTAAATGTCAACTATTGACTCATATGTCTGTTTTTAGGAGAAACATCTTGATATTTTAAAGGTAGGGTAGGCAATTTTTCTTATGAACTCTCTTCACATCCCGAGAGCAATCAATAATAGAAGTGGTCTAAATATTAAAACATGTTTACGTTCATTATTATTGTGATGTTATGAGCTCATGCTTTCAAAACTAGCTTGCTATTGCTAGCCTCTCTGAAATTGCCTGCACTACGTTTAAATGAAACTTGTTTGAGCTGTGAAAGAGCAAAGTCTCAGGGTGTTTTCAGCTCCATGATGTGTAATGACAGGGATTGATGTGTCAGCTTATTATTCAGAGTCAAACACAGCCTGTTCTGGAAGTTTCGATTTTTGTGTGCGTGTATTTGTATAAGCTTGAATTCAATGGGAAAGCCCTGATATTTGTTTGGCTCCATGGAGAGTTTAGATTAAATCCTGTCCATATCTAAAATCAGTAATTATACTTCGCAAGATATGAGAACGCAGAAGTGTCTGGATGTTTGGAGTGTGTATTATAGAGAGTGTTTGAGTCAGACGTACGCTCTGATGCAGATGCTGCAAATATTTTATTATGAGCTCAGCACCTCGCCTCTCGTCTGCTCCGCTCCTTCATTAGACACATGTCTGCTCACAATACACACAGCCATCTGCAGGAGTCTCACCAAATCTCATTTCAACCCAAAATCAAAAGAAAGAAAGAAAACATTTTGGGCCCTATCATACACCAGGCGCAATGCAGCGCCAAGCGCGACGCAAGTGTGTTTTGCTAGTTTCAGCCCGACGCAGTTATCATTTTCACTTCTGCGCCACGTTGTTTAAATAGCAAATGCATTTGCGCCCAAGGGCTGCTAGTCTGAAAACGAGGTGTGTTCTGGCGCATTGTTGGCGCGTTGCTATTTTGAGGCAACAGAAATAGACTGAGCCATTGTCCAACTGAAACCTGGTCTAAAGTCAATGGCGCAATATTTTTTCCGTTATTTAAAGAGCGTGTCAGTAATATGAGCCTATAGGCGGGTCAAAATGTATTACACACACAGGGACGCGCAACAGCACACAAACATACCAAATATTAAAAATAAAAGGATTAAACAATGTAAAAGATTCATATTGTGTTCATTAAGATATGGTTGAATCCGGCTTGTCCCGTAGATGGTCTGCGCTTTAACCTTGCGCACGAGCAGATCCGTTTGCGCTCTGGAGAAGCGTTCGGTCTTTCCGCTTGCAAATTTCGTCAGGTAAATGGCAAATCCGCCATGGCGCGAGCGCAGCTGGCATTCAAAGGGAATGGGAGATGAGACTCTGATTGGTTTAACGCACGTAAATCCCAAAACACACCCATTACTCATTATGAGAATAGGAACAACCCTTTAAGATCATGCGCCGGGTGCGCCAACCATTTTTCCCGTTGTTAAACTAGCAAAAGTGGATCCGAAAATACTCACATCATTAAAAAAGGGCCCTTTATGTCACGTGACGAAAATGAAGCTTAATTTGAGCACCATTATGATGTTTTGCATTATGGCATTATTTTCATGACATTTTCATTTTTTTACCATGATGCGTCTGTTTTTTTAGTTTTTTGTTTTATTCTTGATGATTTTTAACTGTTGCTTCATTTTATTTATAATAATTTGTTTTATAATAGTTGAAGGAATGACTTTAAAAAGTACACTACAAATACATTTACATATTTATGCACTTAATATAAATACCCTGCAATTGAACTTTTGGTCTATACTAAATTGATATCCTTAAACTCATTTTGTACTTAATGTACTTTAGTTATCCAGAAATAGTGCTGAAGTCCAATTAAAGATATACTTAAGTATATTTGATTGTGCTAAAATGGAATTATTGCAAGTATACTTTAGATACACTTTAACTATCTTGCATTTAAAGACTGATATTATCTGATTATACTGTCCTTACTCATAGTGATATTAAAAAAAAAAATTATATACAAATTTTAATTATAATAGTTATATCAGTAAGTCTCAACTGATATGTCAGTAAATATGTTAAAGGATTTGTAGTATACTTAGTTTGAAATAAATGTATTTTAAATACATTTTGGTATAGAGTTTTTGGTTACACTTTATTTTAAGGTGTCATTGTTACAGTGTAATTAATATATTTAAGTAATATTAAGCAACTACATGTTCTTACTATAGGGATAGGATATGATTAGGGTTTGGTTGAGGGTTAGTTGCATGCAATTATGCATAATTTACTGTTATTACTATGGTAAGTACATGTAACATACAAGGACACTGTAAAATAAAGTGTTACCGTTTTTTTTCACTAGAGATGAATGGAAATTTGGAACTTTGTGTTTAATTGTCATGACAATAATGTCAAAATACAAAACATCTTCACAAAAATAGTCTTGTTCCTGACAGGTTTGGTGAGATTTACCATCTAGATGTTTCTCTCTCTCTCTCACTCTTTCTCTCTCTCTGCATCTGTCCAGCTTACAGATGTGCAATTACACATATAGCTGGTTAGTATTACAATATGCAATTGTTACATAATACAAATGTCTAAATAACTAGAACGATTCAATACAGCTTAATTTCTATGTACAGCATCTGTAGCATGTTTGTAGTTACACAACTAAAATAATTGAATTGAATAAAACCCCCACAATAATACTTTGCAATAATGCTCCTACAGCTCGCACACACACATATACGACGCCCTGGCTCATTTGTACCTGCTGTAAATCCATTGTGCAGATGATGTTTATGATGCTGTGGTTAGATATTAGATTGCTCTTGGCAGGATACTCCTCCGCCAGGCTCGTATAACGTGAGCGAATCTTTCGAGAAGACTCACGGTCTCCATCGCTTCAGCAAGCCACGGAGTGAGAAAGCACGCAAGCGACAGAGCTGTTTCCTATCTTCCGCTGCCAGAGATCCCTCCTTCCTACAATACGACCCTGAAATACCAGGTGACTTACGCTTTCTTGATCTCTATGAACGGCGTTTGAGGCCTGCTGTCCATTACTGTCCATTACTCCTTCAGTTTGTACAAATAAACAAGACAAGAAGTCCATGTGGCTAAACATTCGAGAGTAGGAAGCGACATTAGTAATCAGGAAGTCTCTTAATTATTCATTAACATGAAGTATTACATTAATAAACTCTAGATCTAATAAACTGTAGATCTAGTTCTGTCTTTCAGTTTCAGTTTTAATGAGCTTTATTGGCATAGCAAAACTGGAAGTACATTTGGAAATGTACAAAACATTTGTACATTTTCAGGTTACACTTTATTTTAAGGTGTCATTGTTACAGTGTAATTATATATTTAAGTACTGAGTAATATTAAGCAACTACATGTACTTACTATAGGGTTAGGGTAGGATTAGGATTTGGTTGAGGGTTAGTTGCATGTAATTATGCATAATTAACTGTTATTACAATGGTAAGTACATGTAACGTATTAAGGACACTGTAAAATAAAGTGTTACCCATTTTCATTGTACACAATTATAATAAAGTAACAACAATAAATTTAAATAATGCATAGTATTAATTACTATATATATATATATATATATATATATATATATATACTATCAGTAACACAAAAAAATATATATACAAATTACTGTATGACAAAAGTGTAACGTATTCTGATGTGAAATTTATGACTTTTTAGAGGCAGGTTGTCACATTTATTTTTTTTAAAGCAGAAATGCAAAGCTTGTATTTTGTTGTTGCATTATAATTTAACATTTCTTTAAAAGTTGTTTAAAGCATCCTTAATTTGGGACTAATGGTGTAGGCCTGGGAACTTGCGTTATCAACATAACGGTGGAATTTGCTCCATGTAAACAGTGTTTTTGGGGATTTATGTTCAAGTGTGCCAGCTAAACTACTTGTTATTTGTGGTTTTGTAGGTCCTGCTCATTATAGTCCAGATGTTAGGTCTGACCCTCAACTTGCGCTGATGGTCTCAAAAGAAGATCGCTTTAAAAGCCCTAAAGACATGACACCTGGACCCACAGCATATGAGGTATGACCTCATATATTTATTAGAAGTGTCTATATGCATGTATATATGTGTGTGTATATATATATATATATATATATATATATATATATGAAGAGTTCAGATGCAAAAGCCTCTAAGTGCCATCTGAAATTTTCTTCTAGAATGATCATTTTTATCAAGCTCGGCAATGAAAATTACCTATTAATTGTCATTTAAGTGAAATGACTGAACTTAAATATACGAGCTTGATAAAAATTATCATTCAAGAAGAAAATTTCAGATGGCACTTTTCATATATACTCCGACATGGTCAAGGCGATCTTGTTGAGTTCAAACTAAGCATCAGAATGGGGAAGAAAGCTGATTTAAGTGACTTTGAATGTGTCATGGTTGTTTGTGCCAGACGGGCTGGTCTGAGTATTTCAGAAACTGCTGATCTACTGGGATTTTCACACACAGTCATCTCTAGGGTTTACAGAGAATGATCTGAAGAAGATAAATATGCTCCAGTGAGCATCAGTTGTGTGGGTGAAAATGCCTTGATGTCAGAGGTCAGAGAATGACCAGACCAGTTCAACTGATAGAAAGACAGCAGTAACTCAAATAAACACTCATTACAACCGAGGTACAGTCAGAAGAGTCACTAAACTCAATCGACTCCACAGTCTCCAGATCTCAGTCCAGTAGAGCAGACTTGGGATGTGGAGGAACAGCAGATTCACATCATGGATGTTCAGATCCGACAAATCTGCAGTAACTGTGTGATGCTGTCATGACAATATGGACCAAAGTCTCTGAGGAATGTTTCCAGCATCTTGATGAATCTGTGCCATGAAGAATATAATGCTGTGTATATATACTGTATAATATAGTATTTAGTGTTAAATAAATAACACTAGTACACCAATTCACTATGGTTTTTGCGTGTGTGTGTGTGTGTGTGTGTGTGTGTGTGTGTGTGTGTATGTGTGTTGTAGTTGAGTCCAGTCATCATGGACACCGTTCTGAAAGGCACCTTTAATGTGACGCTCCATGATCCTTTGGTGTCCAGCACGAGATCTTTATCTTCACGCAAGTCTTTTATAAAACCCCCTGCCCACAGCAGTGCCTAACTCAGGTCAAAGGTCAGTGACCCCTCACACTATATATTTCACACTTATTATGGAGGTTTAGTTTCAGTAATAAAGCCGTCCTTGAGGCTTTCAGAGGTCTACTCTACTCGGGAAAGAGAAAAGACGACTCTCTGCGGTCTGTCTTATTAAAACGAACCGCTCTGTTACACACACACACACACACACACACACACACACAGATACACCATAGGATCAGCATGAGCTCTGATATTATATTCCCTCTGAATGGCTGATTGATCTCTTAAAACCAAAGATGCTCAAATAAAACATTCAATGTATTTTCTGATTTACACACACTAATGAGATGATTCATTCATTAATGGCATGAGTCTACTCACTGCATGACGAGTAACAGGAGATCTGGCTTTTAATTTAGCATGCTTTATTGGTTTGACATACTTTTTTGTAATGCAAAAGCACTAGCTCACCTGAAAATATGTTCGTTGCTCAGAGATTGTTCATTTTTTGATAAGGAGGAGATCATTGACATAAAGTGTACGAGTAAAACCGGAGTGTGGATGGAAGCCCAAATCATTTCAGCTTTTGGGAGAATTTGATGAATGTTGATCACAGACTTTGACTTTAATTAGCAATTACATAAATGATGTATTACTTATTGATGTATAGAGATATAAAAGAGATCTCATTTGTGTTTTTGTCTTTTCTGTCCTATTGGTGTGTACATTTAAAAACAAATATTTTTCGCATTTGTGCATAAAACAAAGATTATTGGAGTGTGTTTTACAAGAAAATACTATTTCAGTCTTTCTAAATGTCACATTTAATTTGATGAGTTACTTGGCATTTCTTTGCAATTACTTTCTTAGCATATTAAGTCCTACATAATGAAGTCATTACATTTGAGCACAAAATAAAATAATATAATTAACATAAAAATAACAGATTACAGTGAACTATTTAAGATTTGAACAAAAATGAAAGTAATTTAGAAGTCTCTTAATTAGAAAAATTTCAAAAGTCTGTCTTTAATATGCTTTTTTTTTGCCATAGCAAAACTGTACATTTGGCTAAGTGTTTATACAATCTTATTGTACACAGTTTTGCGGCACAGTAAAATACGGTAATATTAAAAATATTTTCTTCCTTGCATGCAATTTTAATATTTGTTTCTTCTGTATCATGTCTTATGGTTTCCTTCTGTATTCTAATTTGTTTTTCAGGTCATACACTTTCAAAAAGACCTCGGCTAAGCCTCTCCTATTAAACACATGCTTCCCAGGAGTTCCTGTCTCACACACACAAACACACACACCTCTTTATGGGTGATATATTTCCCTCATTGCTCACAGAGAATAAATCAGGATTCTTTAATGGGTTTGATGTTTCAGGGTTTTTGTGCATCATAAATTCTCAGCCCTGCCCACAATAACACAACGCTAATGTAGAGAGATTTGTAGAGAGATCGTACACACACACACACACACAACATCTTGATATCGTTATACACACCCTTTTAATCTAATTAAGCATTTACACACTCTCATTATTCAGCAGAGAGAGGGAGGTCGAGGGAGGAAGAGCGAGAGACGTCGAAGAGGAGAGCGAACGGAAGAAAGAGAGGTTTTAGCTCTTTATTGAACTGACTTGTTTTACATTTGCAAGCTAATTGAATCAGATAAATCACTGTGGCGGCTCTCTCGCCACGCGCGTGTGTGTTTGTCTCGTGGAGTTTACGGATGTTAGTGCGTTTTAAAGCCAATGTGAAATCCAAATTTAACCCATTTACTTTCTTAATACACATTCCCGGTCTTACGATTCATCTGTGCACGTTACTCCAGAGACCAAAAGGCTGTTTATATTTTTATGTAATCGTGAATTGGTTTTTAGGTTAACATCACCAGCGGTTGGGTAAATCTCATTCATTTTCTCCATAGAGGAATTGATTTTAATTAAAACTTTGAATCCTTTAATGTCTTTCTATCAGCTGAATCAGTCTGGTCGTCCTCTGACCTCTGACATCAACAAGGCATTTTCACCCACACAACTGATGCTCACTGGAGCATATTTCTCTTTTTCTGATCATTCTCTGTAAACCCTTGAGATGGTTGTGTGTGAAAATCCCAGTAGATCAGCAGTTTCTGAAAAACTCAGACCAGCCCGTCTGGCACAAACAACCATTTTACGTTCAAAGTCAATTAAATCAGCTTTTTAGGCGATTTTATGGTACTAAATTATATTTATGCAGTAGTTATAATCTATTTATTCACATTTTGAGCATAGAACTTAAACTGTCATTAATCTTGAATGCTTTGGAGCACAGACTTAAGTTTGGTCTCTTTTTTTTAAACACGATACATGGCAAATTATTGCTGAAGTGAATTTTTTTAGAGAGAAGAGAATTTTTTTTTTTTTTTACAAAAATACTATTTAATTTACTAATATATATTTTCCAAAACACTTTTTATTCTAAAAATGTGGGAAAATCAAAGCCATAAATCTAAACAAGCTGTGTTCCAGATTGAGATCTCAAAAAATGAGCTTTCAGTAAGATTGTGTTTGGGTGCAGTACCAAACGTTTCCACTAGATGAAATTCGTTTCCCATTCTTGCACTTTTCTTCGTCTGATTTTCAAATATTTTTTGCTTCAAATCGAAATTTGTTAATGTTGTGGTTCACCTCGTACCTGGTTGGATTGGTTCATGGCTTATAACTCTTTAACAGATACTTTTTTAAAAATCCTTATGGGAAAAATTTATGGAAAAAATACTTTTTTCACCACAGAAAAAAAAGTGGGCGGGCACTGTTGCACTATATAGCTAAATAGCTATTTAGCCATTGTTTTTTAGTGTTGTTGTAGGCGATGCAGCCCTTTACTAATTATTACCAGTCATTTGAATGCAGTTCGACAGTAATCTAATAATATAATTAAGATAGATCTGCCACAATTAACTGCAACCTCACATTCTGATATGAAAACCCACCTTAATTACCTTCTCTATTGAGTATGCATTTGCAGGAGTAATTCACGACTGCTGAAAAAGGATGTTTGTGTAGTATGAATGTAATCTGGACGTACTACATTCACCATGCTGTCATTATCATGTGACCAGTTACGTCACTTCACTGCCATTCACAAATCCTCTCCCGTGGCCTCATGGGATAGTAATCTGTCCATCTTATGCACACTTCAGAATCTCACTGGAAGTAGAAGGTCATCCGGGTGCTTTTATGAGTACTGTGAACTCTGACATACTACTTTTGTCACATACTGTTTTTTGCTCACTATATTAGTGGGAAAGTATGCGATTTGTGATGCAGCCTAAATGATTTACAATAACCCCAAACCATGGCAACCTAAAAATAGTAAGTCTGGTTCAATGTGCGACAGGACTTTTACTGCAGTGAACTCAATTCCGGCTCTCTGAAAGCATATGTTAATGATTATGAGTGGGAGAATATGTGATAGTTTGTTCTCGGTGGACTTATAGAAAACTGCTTTGAAGACTTTTAAAGGTAAACACCATATTGTGAGATGTGTTAATTGGGGAGTTAATTGTCGTAAAGATGTCTTAATTAGTCATTAAGCCAAGCTGTTCCTCCTGCTGAGGTCTGGTTGGCCTCGTGCCCACGACTCTCCCACAACTTCTGCTTCTCCATTATAGTCTTAATGTTGAAGAACTTCTGTCTCTCTCAAACACACCCTGAGGAACATTGGATGGCTCAGATGTTGTTCTTTTAGCATTTAGCATTACACACACATTTCCTTTAATTGCTGTAAAGTGATGCCGTTTTATAGTAAATATTTCAAAAATGACAGACCAGATGAGATGCCGCAACGATTTCTTAATGTTTTTAAAAGAAGTTTCATATGCTCAGCAAAGCTGCATTTATTTGATCAAAAATACAGTAAAAACAAGAGTACTGCGAAATATTATTACAATTTAAAATAAATGTTTTCTACCGGAATACATTTTAAATTGTAATTTATTCCTGTGATCAAAGCTGGATTTTCTGCATCATTACTCCAGTCTTCAGTGTCACATGATCCCTCAGAAATCATTATAATATTATTATTGGTGCTTATTCTGCTCAATTATTAACATGGTTCTTACTCATATATATTTTTTATGTATAAGTATGTATATAAATACAAGTGTTTATATGGAACATACATCTTTTGTAACATTATAAATGTCTTTACTGTCAATTTTTGATCAATTTAATGCATCATTGCTTAGTAAAAGTAATAATTTAAATGACTACATTTCAATTTAAAAGTTTCAAAAAATCGTACATTCGCCAGGTTTCTACAAAAATAATAAGCAAAAACTGTTTTCGACATTAATAATCATAAATGTTTTTTTTAACAGCAAATCATATTATAATGATTTCTGAAGGATCATGTGACACTGAAGACTGGAGTAATGATGCTGAAAATGCAGCTTTGATCACAGGAATAAATTACATATTACAATATATTCACATAGTTATTTAATATTCTAATACTATTTCACAATATTACTGTTTATACTATATTTTGATCAATTAAATGCATCCTCGTGAGCATAAAAGACTTCTTTCAAAAACCCACACTGACCCCAAACCTTTGAACAGAAGCATAGATTTATAAAATGAATGTGAAAAGCAGCTCAGATCATTCTGAGTTCATATCTCACAATTCAGAATTCAGTCTTAATTGTGAGATTAAAAAGTCGCAATTACTTTTTCTAAAAAATTTTATTCTGTGGTGTAAACAAGCTTCCATACAAATCACTAACTCCGTGAGAAGTATCACTAGCAAACAGCATTAAATCCACGCTCTGTGGGAACAGAAGAGAAGGGAGGGCCGGCGGCTGTTCAAGGGGACGGGGCTCGTGTTATCAGTCCCTCACACTCCCTCCTACTCCAGCAGGGGGTATAATGATCCTCATGCACGTATAATCACGAGACTCCAGCAAGCATGCTTAAATACACCCTCTGCTATCATCACAGAGAGCAGGTAGAAGACCTGTAGGGTCAGCGGTCCTGTGATTACACTTTTATCTGCGCTCATCGTTTCTGGGAGAGAACGGCCCCAATCTCAAGTTTAATTGAGTTGAATGTTGTTATCGGAGTCGGGCTGCAGTATTGCTCTCTCTCTCTCTCTCTCTCTCGGTCTGTGTCTCAGAGGGAGGTGTGTTTTTTCCCTCTCTCTCTCTCTCTCTCTCTCTCTCTTTCTCCAGGCAGGAGGCTGCTTTATATGGAAATAGGCTGCAGAACGAGAGTTCACACGGAGAAGAAAGCTCAAAGTACTCCGAATGTCACACTCATTTCTGTTCTAGCTCTTTTTCCCTATGCTTTTTCGTCTTGCAGTTTCTAAATAATGCGCTTAATGTTTGCGTCTTTGAATGAAAGAACAAAAAAAAAACATGCAATAAGACACTGGCTGTGTGTGGAAGGGAACGCTAGTATGCTACGTGCTGGAATACTGTGTTGAAAAACTGCAATGAGGAACAGTGTGCGACAAGAAAACAGCACTGCGTTGCATGTTCATTTGGAATTTATTTAGGCTATTTTCATGCTTAAACTTTGTGTACAAATAAAGTGCGGCATTTTTATGGGGCAACCTGGGATCACCGTGGTTCCCTCGACAAAAAGCCAATCTGCTTGTTAAATCGTGACGTAACGAATACTTTTTCCAAGCCTCAACTCATTTCACTTTAGAATACCATCTCAAAAGCCGTTTATGAGCACGATTTATTCATATTACACATTTGTGACCCTGGGCCACAAAACCAGTCATACATAATCTGAAAGCTGAATAAATAAGCTTCCCACTGATGTATGGTTTGTTAGGATAGAACAATATTGGTCGAGATACAACTATTTGAAAATCTGGAATCTGAGGGTGCAAAAAAATCTAAACATTGAGAAAATGGCCTTTAAAGTTGTCCATTTATGTTCACGATTGTGCCGCATTCACTCACAAAAATAAATGTTTTATATATTTACGGTAGGAAATTTACTAAATATCTTCATGGAACATGATCTTTACTCAATATCCTAATGATTTTTGGCATAAAAGAAAAATCGATAATTTTGACCCATACAATGTATATTGCCACTAATATACCCGGGCTACTCATGACTGGTTTTGTGATGGTCACATATGCAGGGTTTAGATGGATTTTCCACAACTTCACGGAAAGGAAAGGAAAAGACTCGGAGCAGGGCGGTTAGGATTGGAGGCGGAGCAATGAAGAGAGGGGCGTGTTTGTTCGGTTGATTTGAAATATCAACAAGCAACGACTTTGAGAAATAACACACTGCACCTTTAAGCAGTGATAATGACCCTGACATGGGACACATTGCCAGATTTACCCCTCTAACACAGCTCCAGGCCAAGGCCCGTGTGTCGGCCAGCTGGCTCGTCTCTTCTGGCCTGTGGTCCGACAACCCTGGAGAACAGCGACGACACCGCGTGAGACGTGACAAACACATACAAAACACTCTCAGTTAAGACTCACGTATATTTGCTTCCTATTACGTGAGTGTTTTGCTTGTTCCTACTTTCATATATCTGTCTCTCTAAGAAAGTGATGTTGGTGTTAAAATGTGTGGATCTTATGTGTGTTTCATGTTTCAGATGTAGATTGTCAAAACAGCTGACATGGCTTACAGGAGGAGAACATGCTCCTGGATCAACATGCTTTGTAAACACAGAGGAAATTGGAGGAAATATGCGTAATGACGAGATATTGTAATCAGAAGCGACAATTATGTTGCAGTATTTACATATCTAGTTAACTTTCTACTGCAATAGCTCAAACTAAACACTAGATTTCATTCAAAGGTTTGGTGCCACTAACTTGTTGATAATCTAGTGACTATCCTCAAATGATCTTATTTTGTAATGTTGTCGAGTCCGTGATTTAGTGCAGTTGTGAGTCGAGTGCGTTTAGATGATGTTGATCCAGGAACACGTCCTACATCACCCAGATAAACACAAGCTCAGTGACGGTGAAAAGTTTGTTTAGTGGCCAGATGGACGAGCCGTCTGAAACCTGTTCCTGTGTGCCTGATTAAACCTCATGATCTGTTCCCTGGTACCTCCTTATTACTGTTCACTCACCCACTTCCACTTCCTGCTGAGAGAGGAAGTGACACAATCTGTCAGACGCAGCGGTGCGCAGTGTGAATCGTCACCTGCCTGCCGTATGACTCACCTCAGATCACAAGTGTAAAACTAAACAGAAACTAGATGTGCATTTGCTGAAGGAAACAGCAGAGTTTGCAAGTCAACAAATTAATCAGGTTTGAGTTTGAGGTACATTTGGGGTTTTAGTGGTCCTTTTCCTGTTGAGGTAAAATAAAGCAACACCATGATGATTTTGTGCATGTTTTATTTGGCCATTAAGATGTTTTATAGCATCTCTGATTTAAACTTAAAACAAAAACAGCATTTAGAGCTGGTACACTGTAAAAAATAATCCTGTAAAAAAACGGTAAACTACTGGCAGCTGTGGTTGCCAGCATCATACCGTAAAAATACGGTGTGTTACTGTTTTTGAAATTAACAGCTAAATACCGTTTTGTACAGCTATATGCTGTTAAATTACAGTTTTATACTGTAGCTGACAAAACGGTATTTAGCTATTAATTTCAAAAACAGTAACACACCGTATTTTTACAGTATGATGCTGGCAACCAGATGTAGATGTAGAAGCACCTAACCCTGGTTGTAAGAATGGATAAGTGTCTGACTCATTAAAAGTCACGTGCAAATAGCAGCATAAACAACAGAACACGAGAATTCACACATCGTCACATCACTCACCTGTGAAATGATATTTTTTATATATATATATATATATAAGGAATAAATATATGTGAAATATATTTTACTTAAATACAGGTTAACAAAACAAAAGACAAAACTGTGACAAGTAGTAGCCTATGCTGGGTTTAGACGAGCCGTCTAACTGTTAAATTACAGTTTTATACTGTAGCTGTAACAAAACGGTATTTAGCTATTAATTTCAAAAACAGTAACACACCGTATTTTTACGGTATGATGCTGGCAACCACAGCTGCCAGTAGTTTACCATTTTTTTACAGGATTATTTTTTACAGTGATTCATTTCCATGAATTTTTCATAAACTTCATAAATTAAAATGTTTTTGCAAAAATAAATTACATAAATATTGCCAATAATTACTAAATACTAAATCAAACATATTTTAAAATATATTTGATCTAAAATAAATGTATTATTGTAGTAGTGCATTCACTTATGAAAATAATAAAAAATTAAGATTAAAAGTATTTGCATCTGTTAGATTTTTTTTAAATCGTACTTTCAAAATGCATTTATTCGAATTGCATCATAAATAAATATGTTAATTGTGAAAACGATTAAATTGAATCAGTTAAAAAGTATGAATGTCTATATGAGAATGAAACAAATTGAATTTATTGATAATAAATGTATATAAACTTGGTTATTGTGTGTTTAAAACTTATTCAGTTTATTAGTATTACAGACATTGCATTTTTTTAAGTATGATGGACAAATATGCATCACATTAAGTTAATTTGTTTATTATGAGCATTTTTTTATTCAAATAGGCTACTTAAAATGTAACAAATTAGGCCTAAATATTTTTTGACTGTATAAATGAAAATGCTAGGCATCCTTTTGTTTATTTAATTAAAAACAGTGTGGAAAATGTGCCTTGATTATTTTACAATTTAACTTTTTTAGGTTTTACAACACTGTAAGAAAAAATTTGGCTATACATTGCTAAAAATGCAGTTTTTTTTTTTTAAATGTCACCCTGTTCATTATGCATGCACCTTGTTTTTTATTAGCCATGAAATATATGCATGACATAATGCGTTTAAAGCATGCAAATATATGCAAGACATGAAGGCCAGTAAAATCAGTATGCAAATATTACAATGACGTCATCTAAAATCATTAAAAGTTTTTCACTGTAGTGTGAGATGCTGCCTTGCAAACACTGTAATAATTCACTTTGGGATGCATCTGTGTGAGTGTGAGTGTTCGTTGGGTGTGTAGGTGGAGATGTTAGATGAACCCAGAGAAAATAGAGTGTGAAAGTGAGCTGCTTTTCAGCCCGGTGCATTGTGGGATGTCTTGAGTTAATTACACTCAGATCTCTCTCTCTCTCTCTGTGCTTATGGGCTGCAAGAACTGTTGACGACGCGCATCTAAATTACAGGAGTCCATTATACGGTGCGAATATCCCATAATGTGATGTGGGTGTTTGAATGGGCTTTCAATGGAAACCCGACATGAGGATAAACCGTGACTCCGCTCGCCTCAGATCTACCCTGCCTTAAACAATGCCGTTCTCACCCTCGTATCATCCCAAACCTCTACGGTTTCCTTTCATGCGTGGAGCACAACAGGAGGTTTTGTGTTCTCCTTTTGTTTGTGTAGGCGCCCTAAACCTAATGCCTGTTTCTCACTTATAGGCTCTCTTCCAAAACCTATGAGCTGCCCACATGCTCCTGATGTTCCTAAAGGTAGGCAGCGGCATTCGAAGATACCTGCTTTCCCTTTGCTTTTGTGTTATTTTAGTTTTATTTATGTACTATTATGGTTGTATTAGTTTTAGTTTACTATAATAGCCCTGTTTAGCAGCATGGTACACTCTCAGAAAAAAAGGTACAAAAGCTGTCACTGTGGCGATACCTTTTCAAAAGGTACACCTTTGTACCTAGTGCATATTAGTCCCTCAAAGGTACATATTGGTACCAAAAGTGTACATATTAGTTCCAAAAGTGTACATATTAGTACCTAAATGGTACATATTAGAACCCTTTTGAAGGGTACTGTCCCAGTGACAGCTTTTGTACCTTTTTTTCTGAGAGTGTAACAGCCATTTTGAGTCAAATCTCCATAATTTAATAAATTAAAAACATAAAAGTCAATGCAACTCTCAAGGTTTTGGGACAGAGCCTTAGTCTGACAAAGTGTGTGTGTGTGTGTGTGTGTGTTGCCCTCTCTGAACCCATTTGTGATGTAATTGCACATTAGATTCATTTGGCAATATTTAAATCTGCTGAACTGAATAATGAACATAAGTGAGTTTTAATATAAGCGATAATAACAGCAAACACAAGCCCTCTTTCCCCCACCGCCCTCTGTTTCTGTCTCTAATCGTTTCTGCGCTCAGATGATTGCTTTCTGAAATGACCACTGCATAAATAATACCGGCTAAATTACTTGTAAATGACACTCGGGGATTGTGGATATGAAATACAGGTACTTGATTCTCTCAATTCAAACAGAGAGCTTGCGGAACAATCAGAGATTATTCACAATTAGACACTGGAAAATTACATGGACAAACAGAGCAGACGCGCACAGAGCCTCTGATGTCCGTACGACAACACGTTATGGAGGATTTAGAGGCCAGTGTGAATGATGTTTAATATAAGTTCACAATCTGTGATCCAACATAACTGCACTTCATTGAGCAGGTTATTATAGCCATGCGATTTATTGCTCGTGTTTGTCTGAATGTTTATGCATGATGCTGCAGTCTGTCTTAATGTCTCCTGTTATTTATGTGTGTTCTGGCTTATTGCCATACATAAATCCATATGTAAGATATCACGGGTAGATGTTTAGCATTTATCTTATTTGAATAATATTGTGTGGGGTAATGCACCAAGTGATGTTTGCTTGTGGTGTTTAAAGCTTCACTGTGTCATTTTTTAAGTTGATTCTTAGCAAAAAAACCCCACTTTGTTCTTTCAAAATGATATGTGCTCATTAATGTGTAATTACTTCTACCAACTAATCAAGTATTCTCGTAAGCGTAGAATCTGCCATTTAGAATACATACAGAGCCCGTCTACGGAGAGCCTGTCCACTCCCTATTAAGCCCTATTGTACCGAATTTTGGTTGTAGTACCACCAGAGTTCCACTGGGGGCGCTCGCCATGAGTGCAAAATGAATGGGAGTCAATGGGGCTAGACGGCTAAATTTGTCTTTCACCCGATTGCCGTTGAGAAATCTCAGATGTGATTGTAGATTTTGCAAGTTCAACATGGGTTTTAGGTCGAAAGTTGAATGAACGAGTACTTATGTCGTTTTGATTTCTTACAGGTTGAGTTGTTGTTGCCCATAACACGCTAGCATTCTGCTAATGACGTCAGCATTCTGACGTCATTGACATTTTGAAAGACTTTTTTAAAGCAAATAAGTGACTCTAAAAAATCTAACACCCAGCAATGTGTAATTTCTTTGCATCTCCTTTCGAATACAACATTCAAATTACTAGACAAAAAATTATATCCTGAGAAAAGTGGATTTTGAGGGGTATACCGCCATTGACCTCCATTCATTCTGCACTCGTCCTGTGAGCGCCCTCATATGGAATCAGAGTGGAACTGCAACCAGTTCAGAAGCCGGAAGTGTAGTGAGAGTGAAACTTCTCGCCATATTAGACATTCTCTGATACATACGAGCGAGTCGCTCGAATGGCGGCAGCCATGTTGCGCCTCCATCTTGAAAATACATTAGCCAAAGAGGGACATACCTGGAAATTCAAGCTTCGCCTTTCGCGTTTTTACACTCAGTGGCACCGTGACGAATGCGAGGGGGAGATTACTCGCGACTGCCGGCAGATTTGAAATAACACGGCCACCGTAGGAGTTAAAACGCCCTCGGAATGGGAGGGGCTAGAAAGTAATATTCAATTGGTAGTCATATACAATTTCACCACTAGATGGGAGAAAATCCTACACAGCTTTAAGCGATAAGAAATTGTAACTTTGAAGGGTTATTCTTCGCTTTTGTAGCTTTTCCCCTTTGAAGTCCATTTATAATGTTAGTTTTTCCTGCATCAAAAAAAAATAAAAAATCATAATTTAGTTTTTCATTGCTACTCTCTCTGACCTTATGTAATTGATTTTATTTGTTATGTGATCCACATGCTCAAAAAATGTTATGATACCATAACAGTGATTTGATGTTGACCCTTTTTGCAGTTTAGTTTCATTAAATGGTCTGGTTGAATTGGGCAAGCACTTGTGAATGTTTATGTCTGGTTTATAATTTTCAAAGAGCAGTTTTGCATAATATGTCCCCTTTAAAAAATGATCACTAAGTAATGTAATTTAGTTGACAAACAGAAACACTTGACTTGTTCGCTCCAGAAGCAACCTTGACTCTCTGACTCCTACTGATCTGTGCACTGTTGTACTTCTTGACTGTGTGTGTTCATGTTTCTCTGAATCCCTCACTGCAGGTTTATGATTTTGTGAACTACAGGAGCTGAAGTCAATAGACAGAGTGTTCTGCTGTTGTTTTTAGATGTTGTTCAGAGGACCAGGAACTCAGTGCAGAGTTATTTTTGTTGCATTGATATACTATTTTTGTTCATATTTTTAATTAGATTTTTATTCAATTTAAACCATACAGATTGTTTCAAAGCAACAATAGCAAACAGTCATGGAGTCAAAATCCGTTTAGTGTTGATTCAGTTCAGTTCAATGAAAATGTGTGATGTCATCGTCCAGCTCAGTTCAGTTCTCATCTAATAGTGTCAGTGCAGTAAAATCAACAATATTGCTGAATATCAAGTGTCCCCAACTAAGCAAACCAAAAGGGCGACAGTTGCGAGGAACCCAACTCCATCGGTGACAGAAATGGAGAAGAAAAAAAAAACCTTGGGAGAAACCAGGCTCAAGCTCTAGGTGTCAGAGCAAATGTTGAGTCTGTCACATAAACTGAGCTCACATGACACCCAATGTCATCGATTCCCATGTGTTGTGACCTAATGTCATAGATGTCAAACATGCAATGACAGCAAGGAACGTTTTCAGTGAATTGCAACTTGGACTCTTTAGAGCTCGACGGTAAAAAAATCTCCATCCATCCATATTTCACGAGTTCACACTTACATACAATTTGAGGGGGTAAAGTTTAAAGGCTATGTGGCGTGCTGTCCGGGGGGAGGGCTCCGAGCTCGGAGTTCGGCCCGAACACAGAGTACTCCCCCCGTATGTAAGTGTTTAGGACTAGAAGCGTGGAGAAGGGGATGCTGCAAAACTGTCAATGGATTGAGGTGAGACTGCTGAGTGTATAGGCTATATACCTCTTACCATTGATTGCTGAGTGCTCTCCACTTGTGTTAATTATCTGAACGTGCTCCTCCCGAACTTTGTTAATAAAACATCATTTATTGTGTCAATACGAGCATCTCGGTGATTCTTGTAAACTTGTCCTGTTGTGTTCCACAGAAGAAAGAAAGTCATGCAGGTTTGGAAAAACATGAGGGTGAGTAAAGGTCCGTTCACACCAAGAACGATAACTATATCAGTGTACACGCCAATGCATGATGTTGTACTGGTTATTATGTGCGCTGCAGTTGTCTCTGCCACTTTAAATGCTCAAGCTCTTTAAAGCAGGATGGATTCTGATTGGCTCTCAATGTTTTATCATTCATCAGCTAGAAAAATTAGTTCTGAAAGTAATTCCAATGATATTGTTCCTCTGTGCCATTATCGTTATAGCTGTGGTGTGAACTCTGCTATTCTTTTATATTTAGAACTATGTCTTTATCGTTATCATCCTTAGTGTGAATGGGCCTTAAATTATGATGTAATGCTCATTTTTTGGCTGAGCAAAATCCTTTTAATGGTTGTTTTATTGGTTTTATGTTAAAATGTCTCTTTATTTTAAGTAACTGGTGAGGAGTGAACACTATATTTTCTAGGGGATGTCATGTTAATTGCTGACTGATGACACAAACTCCAAACACTAAAACCTAATGAAGGGAGAAGGTTTTCTAAACTGGAAACGGTGCATATTATTAACTTTTTATCTCTCTTTTTATGTATCTGATGCTGTTAATTTTTATAACTGCAGATGTTACTGGCACGAGTTTGCAGCAATTGCTAAGCCATTTATTAAATTAAAAACATAAACTAATTAAACAACATGCCCCCAATTGATACACTCTCCATCCCATAATGTTTATTTGAGATTAGGATTAGTGCGTCCCAAATCACAATACGCCAGCTTAGTGTAGTATTTTTAGTTTTGAAGTAATTAATGAATTACTTAAAGAATCATCTCATTGCAATTGAGAAATGTGAGGCTAAAAGTTAATGAATAGCTATTATAATAACTTAGATGCAAATTTCAATAAATTAACGAATGCAAGATATATTATTTCATGCCATTACTGGTGTAGAAGTATGCAAATTTGGATTAAACCCATAGCAGTTCTAAGAATGGTGGCTAGTATACTGCATTTGCCTACTGTATATATGTACAGTATATATACAGTAGTATGGCTATATACTGTCATTCAAACAAGATTTTATTTTAGAAAGAAAATAATACTTTTATTTAGCAATTATGCATTAAATTGACCAAAAGTGACAGTAATTGTTACAAAAAAAATCTAGTTAAAATACTGTTCTTTTAAACTTTCTATTTATCAAATTATCACGGTTCCCTAAAAAAATAGTACAGCACAACTGTTTTAATCATAAGAAATGTTTTGTGAGCATCAAATCAGCATATTAGAATGATTTCTGAAGGATCATGTGACATTGAAGACTGGCGTATCAACTGCTGAAAATGTAGCTTTGCATCACAGGAATAAATTAAACTTTAAAATATATTACAATTGAAAACAATTTATTTTAAATTGTAATAAAATGTCACAATATTACCGTTTTTGATCAAATAAATGCAGCCTTGTTGAGCTTAAGAGACTTCTAACAAAAACATAAAAGACCCCAAACTTATAAACCGTGGTCTATGCAGTATGATGTAACGATAAACATTTCAACAAAGCATCTACCATAGAGATGAATAAGAACACTAGCCGCGTTTCCATTACCCTTCAAATTGCGCAAATTGAAATTGCGAATTGAAAATACGCTTAATGGAAACGTAATTTTCGCAAAAACTCCCTTTTAGCGCAAAAAAGTTTTTACACTCGCATGAGGTTGTTTTTCAGGCAATTCGAAAAATAAATATTTCGCAAAAATGCAATGGAAACAGTTTTAGCGCATTTACAGGTCAGCTGACGTAGGTGACGCGGTGTGTTTGGACAGAATACGAGACAGAGTTCTTTATTAAATTCATATAAGACAAAATAATTACAGGAATAATGGATTCTAAACCTCAAAGAAATGCCACAATCAAGACCTCGAAGCACATATGAGGGAGAAACACCCAGACACAGCTCATTTGTGCCGCTCACAGGTATAATAAGGGTCGTTCCTTATTAATGCTTGGAAAACACACATGCATCTCCTTCCATTAATAACAATGGCCAGTGCAGTGGCTGGGATAAAGTACATAAACCTACCAACGTCCGTTGCCATGGTTGGACTTTACTTATCGCGAGAGGAAAAAATGAAGTTTTAGTAGCATAACATTGGTTAATAGAAACGCCGTCATTTCGCAATTGTTTTTTGTCGACATTTAGAAAACAAGTCTGTAATGGAAACGCGCCTACTAACAGACTGCTTTCTCCAGGTACAAACAAGAGAAGTTCAACTCTAATTAATGGAACGGTGAGGCCAGAAATAAAGTGCATGAAAACTCTGACTTATACTCGGTTGATCTTGAATGTCTGCAGGTGCTGTGATGCTGAAGAGCCTCAGGTTTCCTCATGGGCTCTGGCTTCAGGCTCTCTGGGCTGCTGAGATGCTTTGCTGCTGGCTTTTTGGAGATTCTCTGTTGTGTTGTGTTATATGGTTTGTGCCCTGCACTGCATTACATGCACCATGCTCCTGTTGTGTCTGTAATGATTGTGATTGCACACTGAAACGGGCTGTAATGTGTGACAGCTGGAACAGTTGTTAATCTAATAAACCAGATGTCAAATGATCTATGATCCGTCTTGCCACATTAAGCATAACCACAAACCCGTAAGCCATTCCAGTTGCTCTGGATTAATTAAAAACACTGTATTTGAGACTTTTGTAGCATTTAAGGTTTTTTTCCTTTTCAAAAGGTCCACTTATAAAGGTTTATCAAGGTCTACAATTGATTTTTTCTTGACAGGCTGTTTTAACCAGTGTTATTTTAGTATTTCTATACTATTATAGTATTTATTACTATTTTGAATTAGCTTTTATTTTTATAAAAGCTTCCCTTTGGATAAGTGCTCTACAGTGGCCCTGGTTTGAAAATGCTAATAATAATAAGAAGTTTGCCTGCATCCCTCCTTTTCATCTGTGGCATACTATGGTCTAGCGCTAAAAGAAAAAGAGGAAGAGCTAGCTATAACGGGTCTTGGGTAAAGTGCCTTTCCTCAAGGCAGGGTAAGAGCTGCTCTTCCCCAGTTACATTGGCGTCTTTAAGTAGGGTCTAATCTTCCCTGTGGCTCCCTTAGGGGTTTAGAGCTTGTGTGATGTGAGTTATTGGACAAACTGCTCTCATCCTGCTTTCGTTTGCCTCCCGTTCCTAAAATAATAATAAGGGTAAGGATGTATGCTCCCCCTTGGATGAGTCGCAATACCGAAGGTTATAGCCTGAGCAAGGGAATAAGTGGTTACTCACTCTTGGTCTATACTGAGGTGCTAATTTCTGAGGTTTGTAGCACGTTGCATGCTCCCTTTGGTTGGCTGCTCAAGTACCCCTTAGATTAGAGCAGGGTAAATGCAACTATGATGGTCAATTCACCAGAGTCCCTCTGATTCGTTTACCTCCCTCCCCAATTGTTGTTGGGTCTTGAAGAGGGGATGTTTGGAAATGCTCCCTTCGGTAGGCTTGTCAAAATTCTGGTAAGATATGCCGGACATAGCTGAGGATATTTTTCACTTTGATCTCTGCTCTTGAGGCTGTAAGGTGTAACAGCCGGGACTTTCCTTGCTGTAGCATAGAAGCTTGGTGATCTTTCCTAGTATTGGCTTAGTGAGTAAAGCCCCTATATGAGTCACATGGGACGCGCCATTGGGGTTGACATGCTTCTGATTCTGTTAATCCGTAAAATCAATTTATGCTATGCTCCCACTATGTTTGTGCATATTCACAGCCTAGTGAGGCAGGCATTCCCTCAGAATCAAGTAGAGGGTTTTGGTTCCCCATAGCGTCAATACCAAGACGCAGCGGCAAAGTTTAATTTCGAAAGGGAACTTATCAGGTTACGACTTTAACCCTGGTTGTCTGAGAAGGGGAACGAGACGCTGCGTCTCGTCTCCATACCTCGGACTTGCCTGCGCATCTCCTTCAGACAAAAGAGGCGCTCCTCGTGTGACGTCATGGACTGTCGTCTGCCAATGATTATAATTACATGTGTCTCAGACACCGGTCACGCTGATGGCGTTCCCCATAGCGTCAACACCAAGACGCAGCGTCTCCTTCCCTTTCTCAGGGAACCAGGGTAAGATGAGAGTATATTTTCATGGTATGTCAAAATCACTTATTTCAAAAAAGCAAGAAACATCTGGTTTTATATGATATCTACACAGTTGTTTTAATCCTGGATGATTTTCTTTCCTCTTAACAGGAGCAACTTTCCAAGCAACGACAGTAACAACCTCGGGCTGTCGAGCTCCAAAAATAACCATTAAAGCAAAGTCATACAGGTTTTGAAAAACATAAGATATATATATATATATATATATATATTTTTTTTTTGGATGAAGTATAATTTCTCCTATTTTAATTTAATGTTTAAAGTCAGTATAAGTCAGCCATCCGTAGATTGATTTCCTGAAGAGTCTAACACTGTGGATCTGTGATGATTTCAAAACATTAATCTGAGAGAAATTAACAGTAACTGATTGCAGTTCCAGTTGGTGCAATAGATGCACATGTCTTCACCTTTAACTACCCCATGACTCATATCATTTAGAAACTGCCTTGAATTTAACCAGAGAGAGTTTGCATTAGCTATTAGACGGTGTTGTGTAATAGTGTATTAGAAATAGATGCCGGCTTTAGTGTGCAGTGACACACTGTGCTGTCAGCCTCACTGCTGCTGAGGAACATGTGCTGATGTCTGAGCGTCACTCAGATCTAGCCGTATGAAACCGCATCTACTCCAAGTCTGGCAGTTGATGAGAGACATGAAACGCACAATTAATCAATAAATCACCAGTGATGAATAAATCCATGTGGAATATGTGAAGTAAATATGATTTTCTAAAATATGTTTTATGTGACATACACTTCTGTTCAGACGAAAGAAGTCTCTTATGCTCAACAAGGCTGCATTTATTTGATCAAAAATACAGTAAAACAATCACTGTTTGAATATTTATAGCTCCATAATGGTAAAGCTGAATTTTCAGCATCATTACTCCAGTCTTCAGTGTCACATGATCCTTCAGAAATCATTCTAATATGATGATTTGCTGCTCAAGTAACATTTCTGATTATTATCAATGTTGACAGTTGTGCTGCTTAATCTTTTCAAAGTTCAAAAGAACAGTATTTATTTAAAATAGAAATCTCTTGTAACAGTATAAATGTTTTTACTGTCACTTTTGATCAATTAAATGCATAAAAGTATGAATTTCTTTAAAGAAAAGAAAAATCTTACCTCAAACTTTTGAATGGTAGAGTATAAGAGAGAAGTGTGTTTGCTAACACTCATACACACACACACACACACACACACACACTCTCTCTCTCTCTCTGGGTAGTCCATCGTCGTCCGATGATGACTTCTCCTATAATTTGTGGGTTCTTTGATGACTGTATAGTCCGATGCGGGATGCACACTGTCTTTTACAGACAGGTCATGTCAAAGTTTCTCCTGATGGCCTTACGGGGGAAGGAACAAGCATGGCCTGCTTTCTTTGATGTCTTTTAGTCAGGCGATGTTCAGTTCTCCTGTCTTCGTAGCTTTGTACTCCATTCTGACAAAGTTGCTGCCAGAGCGTGCGATTCGCTGCACTAGTTTCCAGGGATGTGGGCTTTATCACACACTTCTTAAGAAAGCCTTTTAGTTGGTCTTTCAGCCTCTTTTTTTGACCGCCTGCAAATCGGGAGCCAAGATGTAATTGACCGTAGAGTATCTTACGTGGAAGGTGACTTGGCGGCATTCTCACAACATGAGCCATCTGAGTTGGTAGAGCATTAGGGTTGCTTCCATACTCCAACAGTTGTTTTTTTTCAGGATCTCAATATGTGGCACTCGATCTTGCCATGTCACTTTGAGGATACGCTGCAGGCATTTAATGTGGAAAGATTCCAACATTTTCAGATGTCAGGCATAGATGGTCCATGTTTCACAACCATACAGGAGAGTGGTGAGGCAGATTGCCCGATAAACAGCCATCTTTGTGTGTAGATGTAAATTAGTATTGCTAAACACTCTTTTCCTCAATCTCCCGAATGAAGATGCAGCCTGCTTGATCCTGTGTTGAATATCTTGATCCATGCTACAATCACCAGATAAATAACTGCCAAGATATTTGAAGTGTGGTACTGTGGTGAATCATAAATAGTAAATACTGGAGGTTTTTGTAGGGGATCCAATGACCATTGACAGAGGACTTCTGTTTTCTTGATATTCACATCTAAGCCCATCCTGCTGTATGCCCTAACCGCAGCTTTAAGAGTGGACTGTAGATATTCTGGAGTATGTGACACTAGGACACAATCATCCGCATATTGCAATTCCAGCACACGAACCAACTGAAGCTCTGTGACTGCCTGGAACCTCCTGATGTTAAAGAGGTTACCATCCAGTCTATAAGCCACTGCAACCCCACTTTCTTCTTCCATCTCTTTATACAGCAGCTTTGTAACACACAGTAAGAAGATGTTAAACAAGATAGGTGCAAGAACACAACCCTGCCTTACTCCACTACCTACTGCAAAGTTTGCCGATTCTAATCCACCCAATGTTACTTTGGCAGTCATCCCATCATGAAACTGTCGCAAGATTGTGGTAAACTTTACAGAGCATCCAAAATGCAAAAGCACCTTCCATAAGAGGTCACGATGTACAGTATCAAAAGCCTTGGAAAAATCCACAAAAGCAATGAACAAATTCTTATGTTGCTCGCGACATTTCTCCTGCAACTGGCGTGAGGTAAATATCATGTCCACTGTACTTCGACCTCTTCTGAATCCACTTTGGGATTCTGGTAGTAGATTTTCAGAAATGGCATTGACAAGTCGATGGAGCATGACCTTTGCCAGAACTTTGCCTGCAGCTGAAAGAAGTGAGATCCCCCTACTATTTTCACAGATAGACCTATCACCCTTGTTTTTATATATTGTGACAAGATTTGCATCTTTCCATTGTTGGGGAATATTTTCTTGCTGCCACACTAGGGTGATGAACTGATGGATTGCCCTAGTACAGAGGTACCCTCCTTCCTTCAGGAGCTCAGCAGGAATACAGTCAGGTCCAGGGGACTTGTTGTTTTTCAATTCCTTGATTGAAGCATACACTTCAGAAAAAGACGGTGGAACGGTCGAGACTCTGTATTGGTAAAGTTGGTAGTTCCTTTAACACTGTAAGGTCAACTGATGCCTTTTGGTTTAATAAGGCTTGAAAATGTTCCCCCATCTTTGAACAATGCCTGTTTGGTCCTTAATTAGAGTCAGTTCATCAACTGATCTGAGTATGATCTGGGGCCATAAATGGTCTTCACTGCAGTATAAAAATTATGCATATCATGCTTGTCTGCAAAAGATTGAATCTGCTGAGCCTTAGACGTCCACCACTGATTCTGTAGTTGGCGCAGAGTCCATTGCGTTGCTTTTCTCTGTTCGTACCAGACCTTCTTAAGAGATTCAGAAGATGGATCATTAAGGTAGGCTTTATGGGCGTTATGCATTTCTTCAAGGAGGGCAGAAATATATACGGAATTTTCATCAAACCAATCCTGATTTTTTTTTCTTAAGTTTACCAATTGATTCAACTGCTGCGTCGTAAAGTGATGTACTTATAAGGCTCCATTTACTTTCAATTGCCACTTCACTCCTGAGAAGAAGCTCAACGTCCTGGAGCTTCCTAGGAACAGTGCATCGATAGTTGTTTCGTGCTTCAGTGTCTTGGAGCCTTACACAGTTCAGTTTCCCCGTCGCTGCCTTTCTAAGATGTACTGCCCGCCGCATCCTCAGGTTAAGCTCGGCAACAATCATCCGATGATCAGTCCAGCACTCAGCTCCTCTCATAGCTCGAGTTATGAGGACATCCCTCATATCATTTTGCCTGACAATAACATTATCCAGAAGATGCCAGTGCTTGGATCGTGGGTGTAACCAAGAGGTTTAATTGAAACATGGTATTAGTGATGGTTAGACTGTGTTCAGCACAAAGACTCAAGAGTCTTAATCCATTGTAGCCTGGCTCCGCCCTCCTGTGTACTTCCGCTCAATTTTTTGTTAAGTGATGAGAGAGATGCGCCTGCTCCAGCACCACTACTTTGCTGTACGGGGATATAATCCGATGGTAAGGACAGAATCCAAGATGACCGCCCCAGAACTCCGGTCTGTTGGAGGACTGCCTTAATGTACGTCGACCAGTACATGCTTTGTTTTCAGGGTGTGCTCCCCTAGCCTTAGTCTTACCAGACTTACCGGAAAGGCAGCGGGACGGTGACCACCGCAGCTCCGAGATCCCCCGTCTAGTTAGCCTGAGACCGCAAGGTACCCAGTTACCGTGTGTAGCCACATGAAGGCCTAACAGGAGTCTTGGTGAAGGAGAGGCTTTATACTGGCATGGGGAGACTTACTCAATAGTTGCTTCCATGTTCACCACCAAGGGCTAGCCAGCGGCAGTGAGCTGTAAGCAAGAGGCTGGCAAGCAAGTAACACACAAGCATATAACTTTCTCTCTTTCTACACCACTGCACTAGACGCATCACAACACCCTGTGTTATAAAACACACACACACACACACACACGCACACGCACACTTTTTTCACCCAAAAAAGAAAATTGTACCATCATTTATCCACCCTCACCTTTGCTGCTCTTTTCCATACAATGAAAGTAAATGGGATCCGCTGCAAAAATTGCAAAAAGCACCATAGTAGTAGTCTGACATATGATCTTGCACTACTTACAAGTCGTCTGAAGTCATATGCTTGTTTTTTTTTTTTATGTGCATTGGAATGTGCATTGCTGCACATCATAACTAGCAGTTTTGGCTGTACTCACAAAAAAGCTCTTGTACTGTAAAGCCCCGCATCTCTGTTTCTAATCAAGACTCACTCACTCTAAACAGCCCAACTATAATATTTCATAACTGTGTGTAAGTATTTATGAGACACTAGTTACCCTCTGGACATACTGTATGTGAGTGGATTTGAATACATACACTGCGATCAAAGCTGAGTTCAGAGACGAACAGAATGAGAAAACACACACACACTCTTAACCTTGTACATGCTAAATGCTTCTGGATCACATGAGGTTTCTTTACTGAACCTAAAGTGCTGAGAGAACCCTTAGAGAAGCTTTATTTTAAAGAGTTACGAGCATACAATTGTGTGCGTGTGTGTGTGTGTGAGAGAGAGAGAGAGAGAGATTAATTATGCACTAATGCCCAGTTTTTCTTAATTAATATCTGTCACCACATAGATGTGAATGAAGAGTGAAGGATATTCTTTTAATTATTGAAGGAGCAGAAGAGGAAGAGAGAGATGATCTCTCCTTTATTAATGAGGCTTCGATACCGACTAATAGAAAACATGACTAACGTACTTCAGATTAATCTACTGTACATTAAGACCTCTAGCTTCAAGAATATGTAATTCCCCCTCAGCGTTATGGATGAATAATAGATTATGCTCTCGTCTTTGTTTAATGGCACTTATGAGCCTTGGCTTTCCTAATGCAGCGGTTTTGTCTTTCTTTATTTAGTTCATCTTCGAAAGTCTGCACCACAGGGAAAGAGAAGAGCTCACGACTGTCTGGAGGATTTTAATGTCCGTAGTTGTTTAGGGTTCTGTGGTTGTTGTAAGTTTTTTAACAACTGATGACAAACTGTTTTTCACCATTTGTTTTAAAATGCCTTTTAAATTCCAATCCAACTCCAATCCATCCATCCATCCATCCATGTTTCATTCATTCTATAGATAGATAGAATGATATATATAAATAAATATAATTATGTTGAGATATAATATAAATTTATATAAATTATTACATGTTTATATATAATATATGAGTACTAATTAATATCATATTTATTAAAATTTTTTTTTTGCATTTTGTAATTATTAGGCTAAATATTTTAATAATTATGTAAATAAATTATAAAATGTTTCTATATAATTTAGATGAATATTAATTAATATTATATTTTTGTTATATTTCTATAATAGATATATTAATATATTATTATTGTGTTAAATTAATTAAATTTTTAATTTCCCTTTTTTTCTTTTCTTTTTGGGGATTTCCTGTGTTTTAAATGCAATTTACTTAATTTTCTCCCTGTCATTTCATTCCAATTCAATTGTACTTCCTGTTTGTCAATTCAGTTCAAATTCACACTCATGAATCGAAAGGCAGCCAATTCTTCAGTTCTGAATGTTCGATTCTGAAATCACATCTCTTTACTTGACTTGTTAATTACTTAGTTCGCATGAATGCACCGTTCTACTGTTATCTTCCTGGCGGTGTGCATTTCTATCATGATTTTGTCTGACTGTTATGGAAACATCTAATAAATATAACAGTTCTGATTCCACTTAACAGTTCTGTTTACATGCCGACAAGATCAAGTTGAAAATGAACACCAGACAAGGTAAGAACGGTAGGTAAACATTCACACTGACTAATTAACAAACAAGACACAGACAGATGGACACGCTCACGGCGGATTAGAGAACAACCACAACATGTGAACAAGAATCAAATACTTCCACAATAACAGACAAAGCAAGAACGATTTGAAAGTAAAATACAAAGAGGATGACTGGTTCAAAGTCTGTCTGTCACTTTCTCTGAGAAACTGAGCTTTTTATTTACCAATTATGTCCTTGAGAAGCAGCTGCTGTTCTGTTCATTAATCCGATGCTGCTGCTGTTTCTCGGTTGGAGTCGTCTTGCATCACACAGGTGGAAGATGTTCATTTTACACACCAGCGCATCTCTTGGAAGAAAGTGAAGGTGAGCTGAATGAAGATATGACCTTGAGATGCACCAGATCTGCTTTCTGGTAATATGATAATATGTAAGTATAATGAATTTAGTCACTTAAAATAGTCAAATCTCCTCTTCAATTCTCGTCTCCTAACTTCACTATAGCATCTCACAGGAGACGGATCACATGATCTTCGGTGTCTTCACTCCAATTGGCAGTTGCTGCATTGCATCACCGCTCATTTGCATAAGGTAAGACTTTTCTCACCTGTGTCGCATTTGTGGACATCATCACATCACCAACAGTTTCACATTGGCATTCTCTCTTAAAGGTATAGCGGAGGATTTTTTACTTCCGGGTGGATCACCTTTACTATTGGTCCTCCGAATTGTCAATCATTCTGGTGAATCAATCAAACTTATTCAAAAAGTGGAGAGGGCGGGTCTTATCTAAAATTCGGAAAGATCCTCCACTATACCTTTAACCCTTGAGATGGTTGTGTGTGAAAATCCCAGCAGATCAGCAGTTTCTGAAAAACTCAGACCAGCTCGTCTGGCACCAACAACCATGAAGAAATATCAAGAAACTTTCTCCATTAATGGAACATGCCGCCAGCTTTAATGACAATGTTCATAATAAAGTGCTGTTTGCATGATTATTCCTCAAGGTGTTCCAATCTGTAGAGTAAATAATTAATTTTCCCATTTAAGTGCCATGTGTGATGTATGATGTTTGGCAAAAGGTGATTCCAGCGCGAAGTTTCCTGCGTGAAAAGTTTTGGGATCTGATTGAATCTAAAAGCATATGTAGAGTAACACGGAGGACAGCAGATAATATCTCTTACCGTCCACTGTTTATCTGAGAGTAATTGAAACAGCTGTGGTGATTTAGCAGTAATAAGAGAGTTAATGAAACATCTGGAATGTTGCACTCCCGCTGTCTGATTGTATAGCTTTCAAAAACACACACATCGATGCAACAGACAAATGACCAAATAAACTAAATAATGCATATTCACACCCATAATTCCTACCACATCTGCCTGGGGTATTGAACTTCTTGTCAGTATTGCAAACACACACATACTTATATGTCTGAGCAGTGATTTGTGCTAATAAATGCTGCAGTGTTGAGAGACGGAGAGACGGACGGAGGGAGGGCAGCACAATTGATTTTATTTGTCCTTTCTTTTTTCCTCGTCCTGCTCTCAATGTCTGAAGTAGTTTCTGATTAAGTGATGATGACTAAAGCAACTTCCTGTACGCGCACACACACACACACACACACACACACACACACACACACACACACACACACACACACACACACACACACACACACACACACACACACACACACACACACACACACACACACATTCTCGTACATATATATTTATATACATACTGTATATATATCACATACACACAATATAATCTAAGATATAATAAAGATATATATGCAACTAATCCATTTATAATTAAAATCTAATTAAAATAAATATATTATATATATTTTTTAATTTGTATTATAATATAATTTATTTATATTAAAGTATTACATATAACATCAATTATAAATATACTAGAAAAACTAGAAACTGAGGAGTTGCCTGGTTATATATATATAATAGTTTAATACTTTAATATAAACAATTTAATACTTAGTTTTTAAATAAATAACTATATTTTAATATTAATTATTAATTATTTTGAATGTTTTTTAATATTATTTATACCTGATATATGATTATCGCAAAAACATCATATTTTTTATGTGCAAGTAAATTATTACATTATTTATTATTAATATATTTTAAAACGTATTATTAAATAAAAAATATTTTTCAGAACTGATAAGAATTTGAAAAAGGGAAAAAATCTTTGTGTTTTTTATTCTTTTGTGCAGTAACTTTCTATTTGAATAGATATTGATATTAATGGATTTCAGATAGATTAGGTTCATTAGTTTATCCAAAAGCCTGGATTAGGACATACATGAAACACAACTGAAATAGACTGAAATGCTTCCATCTCTGTTTTCCAGGATTTTTTCCAGGATCCTTGCTGACTTTCTGGACTGGATTAGACATCACGTGGATAAAAACAACGTTGTTGATCGACAACGGACCGCGTGACCTCAGAATGTGAATTCAGGTCAGTTCCCAAATGATTATGGACTAATTAGAGGTTTGGCCAATCAGAGCTCAGATTCCATAGGACAATCGGCCAATTAGAGTTGAGGCCATATTGTGTGAGCCAATCAGATTTGGAAGCCAGAAGGTTAGTTGGAAGGTTAGTTGGAAGGTTGTTGGAGATAAAAAGTTTTATAGCAAAAGCTTTTTACTGCACAGAAGCAACAGTAATAAACAAAAACAACAGCAACTCTTTCACCCCCTCCACTTCTATAAAAACAGCCGGCTTACTTTGGAGGTCAAAGCAAGTGGAGAATAAAAAACAGGACATAAAATGTGTAATCTGTGTGAAGCGTTTTGTCGCCAGTGGCCGGGGCAGCAGAGATCTCTGGTAGATGGAGGATTGCTTCTTCAAATCCCAGTTGGGAACCTGGAAAGGCTTGATTTAGCAGTTTGTTCCCGAGTTCTCACGCTTTCTGTGCCTCCCCGCTATTGTGCCCTTCGGCAAGGCACTTAACTCCAGAAGTTGGGTGCAATGACACTTCTGTGATCGCTCTTCCTTCCTCCTTATGAGCTAAAAACATTCCCAGTGCATTGGCTGAGGGAATATATCAGTATATGACCACAGAATAAATGTATAACGGATGTTTACGACTCCATCTTTGATTCTAAAAGACATGAACAGAGTATCTGTTCAATCACAACAGTGGATTTTACAGTAAAACAAAAACATCAGCTGTGGTTGGCAGAACTTTACCATAAAAAAGATTTCGCCTCTGGTTTCCTTGAGATTTTTATGGAAGCTTGTTTCCGCCACAAAATTAAAAAAATTAAATGATAATTGCGACTTTTTATCTCACAATTGCGAGTTTACATCTCGCAATTCTGACTTTAATTCTCAGAATTGCGTGTTATAAAGTCAGAATTACGTGAAATAAAGTCGCAATTGCGTGTTATAAAGTCAGAATTGCGAGATATAAAGTCAGAATTGCGTGTTATGAAGTCAGAATTCTGACTTTTTTTCTCGCAATTGCGACTTTATATCACGCAATTCTGACTTTATAACGCGCAATTGTGAGTTTATATCTCGCAATTCTGACATCTTTTCTCAGAATTGTGAGATATAAAGTCCAATTCTAAGGGGAAAAAAAGACTGACTTTTTTTTTTTTTTTACCTCAGAATTAGCCTGACGTCGTCATACTCAGATTCTAGTCAGAATGTGAGTCTGATACTGCTCCATAGAGATTTGATTATGGGGCGTGTCTCAACCGAACCAGGAAAAAAAAAAATCTGCACTCAATTGGATAGACCTACAACCAATCAGAGCAACGGAGTAAATGACGCATGTTCTTCATTCATATTTTCAACCAACAAAATGTTGCGGCTCTCTGTTCCTCTTTTAAAATGAATGCGCTGCCGATATCTTCTATAACAGACGCGATGGCGGAATCTACACATGATGTTTCATAAACAAAGTTTGGGAGGAGCACGTACAAATAATCAATCCAATATCAACTTGTCATCAAACAATACCATGTCTAACGTTACCCTATCTATCAGCATGAGGAAGCATATTCACTCTGTCAACTTACCTAACACTCCTTGACAGTTTTTCAGCATCCCTCCACCACCCCGAATCCTCACTCTTATCTTGTTCTCTCACAACCAGGAATACGGGGGAGTATGGCTACCGAGCCCACAGCCCTCTCCTCGGACAGCACGTCATATACGCATTTATTCTATCGACTTATTTGTGTGAAATCTTATATACGCATTTATTCTATCTGAATTATTTGTAAATGTGAACTCGTGAAATCTCAATTCTCCAGCAGCAGTCGTCTTTGTTGTAAACTAATTCAAATCAAGCGCTCTTTGGTGACGTGGATGATTACGTTACCGTTGCTCATCTGTCCATCATCGTATAAAGCCCGCCCTGACAATTTGATTGGTCCGAACAATTTTTGTTCGGGCATAATAGCTCCTCAACGGAGCGAGTCCAGACCGAACTTCCCGACCAAAAAATGTTGTGGGCGGGGTTCAGGCTGGCACCCAGGCTACCTCAGAATAGTTTATCTCACAATTCTGACTTTATAACACGCAATTGCGACTTTATATCATGCAATTCTGACTTTATATCTCCCAATTGCGTATTATAAAGTCAGAATTGCGTGATATAAAGTCGCAATTGCGAGAAAAAAAGTCAGAATTCTGACTTTATAAGATGCAATTGCGACTTTATTTCACGCAATTCTGACTTTATATCTTGCAATTCTGACTTTATAACACGCAATTGCGACTTTATTTCACGCAATTCTGACTTTATAACACGCAATTGCGACTTTATTTCACGCAATTCTGACTTTATATCTCAAAATTCTGAGACATAAAGTCAGAATTGCGAGATGTAAACTCGCAATTGTGAGATAAAAAGTCGCAATTATCTCTTAAAATGTTTTATTCTGTGGCGGAAAGAAGCTTCCATAGATTTTGCTATGGGGTTTTATGATGGTTTTTTATGAGTGAAACTAGATCTGTGTTAAACATAACTTGACGATCTGTTTTGTTCTACAACGCAAACTGCACACACTCACACCCCAAACATTCTAATTTAGTTACTTATTAGAAACATACTTTTTTTTTTCTTTTTTTTTATAAACATGTAAATGTAATTAGTTACTGTATAAGTAACTTTGACTGACTTTACTCTCTACTTGACATGTTTGAATAAGTATATGTACTCTTTACCCCAATACATTTGCGACGAGTAATGCATTTACTTTCAGCTAAAAAAACTAGTGATATCGCCATCTACAGGGCATTGAGGTATATCTTGTGCGTTTTGCTCTTACTCGACTTGTCAACAAGGCTACTTTACGCGAATGCGAGTGCAAGTTGTTCCAAATCTGTATGAATTTCTTTCTTCTGCTGAACACAAAAGAAGATATTTTGAAGTATGTCAGTAATCAAACAGTTGACAGGCCCCATTGACTTTTCATTTTTGGGAGAACTATCCCTTTAAGTACTGTTAAAATCAAATACTAGGACATTTACTCAAGTTGTAGAATTGTAACTTGTAATGGAGTCATTTTTTGCTGTACGGTATCTGTACCTTTACTTTAGTATGTTTTTCAGGTACTCTTTATACCTCTGCACACATGACACTAAAATAATGCAATAAACATCCATTTCACAACATAAGATGTAACATAAAACCCTAATGTATGTAATTGATAAGAAAAAAAATCTGTTATTTCAATGAAAAACCACGTGAAGTTTCACTCAGGGAATTCTGGGAATGCCAATTTACATTTTTCACTGTAAATGATCAAATTCACAGTATTTAACTGTAAAATGACGCCTTTAAATTTATTATCGTAGAGGAACTTACCATTAAACAATTAACAGGTTTTTGATGTACTGTAGCACTTTGTTGTCTTTCCATTCAAATTATGATCTTTTTATTTCAGTGTACATCCATTATTTAGTGTTTGTTTGTGCACGTGTACATTATTTCTTCATCTGTTGAGAAAGGAAAGTAGCAGTGAGAAAAAGGGACTAAACGAACTAATAGAGGCTTCGCTGTCTGTCGGTGAGATCTACCACGTTCTCATTAGAAAGCAGGAGACGCACTCGCTCTCTTCACACAAGAGCCGATTGGACAGTAATTCTCATTTCCAATTACTCACCAACAGAGAGAGAGAGGGAGAAACAGTGGAGCTGTTAAATGTTTCTATTGTCCATGCCCTGAAGATCAGAACCCTATTACCGCCCTGTCCCTGCTACGAACTCGCAGAAAGCTTCCTGCTGAATGACAAATGAGCTCAAGCACTCGAAACGCTTCCCTGAACACTCACCTGAAACTTCAGCACAGAGTAAAAGAAGCAGATGGAACGAAAACCCACCTCAGGCAAACGTACGAGACCTTTACTTTCCTAATAAATGTTCCTGATGTTATTGTGCGTGATTCATCGGGGAACGTCAGCACAATGTTTTCATAATCTGTCATTAAAATGAAAGAACTTTCTCCACCTCTTAAACACTTTTCGAGCACCTGGGACGTTCTTCTAAACTTCTTTCAAGTCGTTTAGGTTTTAATAACAACATGAAGGTGAGTAAATGAGATGCACTACGGTTAAAAAAATGGGATCTGTAAGATTTCTTAATACTTTTAAAAGAAGTGTCTTGCCATCACCAAGGGTGCATTTATTTGATCAAAAATACAGTAAAAACTGTAATATTGTGAAATATTATTATTAGTCAAAATAACTGTTTTCTAATTTAATATATTGTTAAATGTAATTTATTCTCGTGATCAAAGCTGGATTTCCAGCATCATTACTTCAGTCTTCAGTGTCACATGATCCTTCAGAAATCATTCTGATATGATGATTTGCTGCTCAAGAAACATTTATTATTATTATCAATGTTAAAAAAACAGCTGTGCAGCTTCATATTTTGGTGGAAATTATAAGTTCAGAAGAACAGCATTTATATGAAATAGTAATACATGTTTTTATTGCCACTTTTGAGCAATTTAATGCATCCTTGCTGAATAAAAAAACAAAACATAATCGTACTGACCCCAAACTTTCGAACTATGGTGTATATTATGTTTTCTGGAGACTGAAATTGAAATGGCTATTTCATAAAATATCATTCCAGTTTTATGTCATTGACTTCAGACATGTTGTGACAGCAAGTTTGATGTGAATGTGAGCGCAAATGAGATTTTCAGCAAGCAAAAATGTTCATCTGTTTCTCACACAAAGCTGCATTTCTACAGAAGACCTTGAATGTAGCATCATATATAAGCTAAATAAATAGATATACAGTAGAGACAGATCAATAAAGAAGTTCATTTGTCATCAAATAAGCCATCAAGGAATAGTGTCCTTTCTGGAGCTTGACTTTGTCCATTTCCTTTCAGTATATAAAAAAATTCACCCAGGATATTTTGTTCAACTTTTGCTTTGTTTCACACGAGAAAGATTTGTTTAGTTTTTTTTTCATTACGGTCATGTGAGTAAATGAAGCCATTTTTGTGCCATTTTTCTTATTTAACCTGCTAACCAATGTTGTTGTGTAAAATGGCAAAACAATCAAATCATAATGGATCAAATCAAGCCTGGCATTACATTATTTCCCAATGTCTGTTGTAAAAGTATGTCACATTACAGAAGTTGAATGCACTGCAGATTGCATTTCCAATTGTCTTTAAAGCATCATTAAAACACTGACATAGTAATTAAAGAGCAGTCTGTGGAATTTATTAATTCTGTCCTGTGTTTACGATCACATCCATCCAGTGGCGTGGCTGGCTGAGGGTGATAATGCTCATCACAGTGATTGTGTTCACACCTTCAGAGCAAAAGCTAACGTCTTGGGGATCAACACACCGCGATCAGACGTGTGAAACCCAGAGGACACGCACATGTCAAAGGAAATGTGTGTGGGTGTGTTTGTGAACTGTAATGACATTTCAGATCCACATCGGTCCAAAGCACCAGCCAATATCTAGTTAAAGGAGGCTCGCAGGCTCGGTGTGGAGTTTCTGTAAATAAAATAAAAGGAGAACATTTATATTTATCACTCGGTTCTCAATGCATTCTGTGGTCAAATATAATAATCTTACACTTTATAATTGACCATTGCATCCACTTCCTGTACAGTGGCCTTAAAAGTTTTTGTAAAAAATATAATACAAAAAGGCATCTGCAAACAAAAGATTAACAACTTTTTCAATTATTTTTAAACCAATTGGTCTCAAGGTAATTTTTTCATAGCTGTAGTCCAACATATTAACTATGAACATTCCACAAAGTGTCCAATACATTTTTGGAATCATTTTGAACAATATATCTCAAGATAGAGAGGCGAGTAGAGTTGAAGAACCCAAGTGCAGTTTATTCAGATAAACAAAGACTTGACTTGAACTAAACAAACTCACTAACTGCAGTTACAAGGAAGAAAGCTAAACGAAGAAACAATGAAACACGAGGGCTATTTATACACACAGACACAGACTAATGAGCAACAAGAAAAACCTGAACCTAAAGAAACAATGAACCAATCAGAAAGTGACACAAGGAACAAAGAACCAATGAAAACAAGACACATGAGCAGAGCAAGCACATGACAGGATCACATGATTGGGTCAAGGAAATCTCATGACAAACTAGGCTCTTGTTTTGATGCATATAATGCAATGCAAAGACATGCACACTTTTTTAATTAGCTTAAAGTGTACCTTTGTCAATTTTCAACCTGCTTTATTGTTAAAATGTATATGTAAATAAGCAATGTCTACTCGTTCTGTGTTACTGAGAAATTCAAGTTTATTTGTCAGCAAAAGTCTTTTGACAGCTCCAGGGCTTTTGTGAAACCAACAGATTATATTTCTGCATTTCTGTATCGGATAGACAGAGGGTTATTAATAGAACAGTTATTGTAAGGGTAGGTTTATCACTGAAAATTGTATCGTACCCTGTCTAGTCTTTTCTTTCAGTTTTCTCCTTCCGTTTGGCCTAAAACAGTGTGTTTGTTGTCATCCAGTTTGAAATGTTGACTACAAACACTTTTAGATTTCCCGTTGTGGAATTCTCTCCGTATTCACGATTCTTTGCAGCTTTTAGTCACTGCCTACAATCCAGTGGATCCTCACTGGTTGGTTTCTCAAGTAACTCACTCCCGATAAATGTTTTTCTCTTTGAATTCGTGCACCCAGGAAAAATACAAGTCGACAACATTATGACTAAAAGTTTGCTAAGAGGTATGTCCTACTAAAGCAAGGCGGTATTTGACTCTGGTTAAGCGTATCCATAGCAGACGGCAGCATGCCCAGTGCATTATGGGTGTTGAAGTTTTCCTATCTATTTGGCGAGAGGAAAGACAACAGCTTTTTTTCTCTGTTTTCTCCAGTCAGGTACTGATTTAATTTTTTTCCGATTTGCTACTGTATAGGCAGACAATTTTTGCCATTTTGCCAGTGGTGAATTACCCCTGTAAGTGTAGAAATGGCTTTTTGGGGCCTAGTTTCAGATCTCATTCATAGACGTCCCTTTTTCAAAAGGTTTTAAAAAGTGTGTGTACATTGAAAAAAAGAGTATAGAATTTAATGGAAAACTATTTTCTCTCAGAAATTGCACACTGATAAAACATGATTTATTTGTGTAAAAGACTGAAATAGTATTTTCTTGTAAAACATACTCCAATCATCTGTTTTATTTACAACTTAACATTTTATTTAAGTGTACAATGGAGGGACATCACTAAAATGTAATACAATTTAATTAAATTGGTAAACGGTTAAAATGCTGAAGAAGTCAAAGTGGCAAGAAAGTTATTTGTACTCAAAATCAAACAGAAATAATCCTCTGAGGCGTTCTCCTCGCACATCAGGCGCAAAACACAAAATAATACGACAATGGGAAAAAGATCACTAGAATTAGAGACAGGTATTAGTCGTCATTTATCGCTCGTCTCCGCACTCGCTGCAGACTAAAACGCCCTCCTCGCCACAGAATTCAGTTAATACTCACTGAAAATCTTCTGTGCTGTAGATAATTGAAGGAAAGGAAATCAAGACACACAGGATTCATGTTGCTGACAACAAGCGGCATTGGCTCTCGCAGCATGTCTTGCAGTGGATCAGATTAACCCCGAAAGTTTGAACATCGAAGACGTACGGCAGATGGCAAGATTTTTAGAGAATATTGTCTTCGGTTTCAATCTGTATAGAGCATGAGCTACTTTTATGATGCTACTGTCTTGTCATTGTAGAGCGAAGAGCAGCATGAACATTGTTGAGGACAGCATTGGAACATCATGAAGGTGAGTACTGTAAATGAGGACTGAATTATACACTCTTAGGCCATCTTTCGTCTTTACACCTGGTATTAAGATGCGTTTTGGTTAATCGGATAATGAGTAGATGAGGGAGAAACAGTCCCGTTTACACCTGTTTTAATCCATCTCTTTTGTCCACTTTCAAACACTTCTGTCCTGATTTCTTCGAGTGGAGGGTCTATGGGTGGGCAAACGTAGGGGCTTTTTCAGATCTTTCAAACTAATGGACGAAATACAATGCACCCGGAGACTACGGAAAAACATACAGAGAACACTGGGAGTGTGTGTTAGAAATCAGGAATGGTGAGAGAACATTGAGCTTGGTATGTTTTTCATCTTTAAACCAAACTTGGGTCTTCAGCCAACAGTTGGCTAGAGCTCTTCCCATAATGTTACTCATTAGTTCAGTAGACGGAGAGTAGACGGTCTTTTGTGTCTGTTTGAACACATGAGCGTTTACACTACGAAAGCAATCCGGTCGAATGTGTTTTCGACTACCTGTAGAAGAGGGCAAAAGTAGACAAGCTGAAAATGTTTTAGACCCCGTTTACTCCTGTATTTAGCCTCGTCCACTTGAGATCCGATCGACCAAAACGCATCTTAATTCCAGGTGTAAATGGGGCCAAAGAAATGTTTCTATATAGAATGGTTGTCAGGTGCTTAATATATAACCATTCCCATCATGGGATCTTTTTATGGATTTAGTTTGAATTAATACATTTAATTTTAATTCTTTTTTTAATTTTAATTTCATTTTATGAATTAAACAGCTTGTTAATCATACATGTTTCATTAAAAACAAATTTTATAATCTATTAAACATGAAAGTATTATGCAGTCATTTAAGATATTTCTCCTTATATAAAACCATTTTGGCATAAAGAATTATTAAAGAATTATAATTCTTAGAATTCTTAATCAAAGAGATTAAAGAACCCCATTAAACCTTTTTTTCATAAGAGTGGCAGTAAAATATAAAATATAAGCAACTCAATTTAAAAAGTGTTTTGCAAATGCGTTTGGAATATGAGACACATTTAAATGAACTATAAGCAGAGCTTTATGAGTGTCAAATTGGCTTCTACACCCAAAATTCTTACAAAAATTGCAGCATGCCAAGTCTGCAGTGTAATAAAGAAGTTGTGAATTATGAGATGGTCTTTTGCCGGGCATAATGGGAGTTAATCAAATTTCCCGACTGTGGTTTCTGCTGTGATTGGTGTTGGCGTGGAGCAGACCTCGGGCGATCGCTCATTATAAGAGTTCAGTGTCATCAAACACTCTTGGTTTGGGTCAGAAGTTTCTCAGGTTTAATTCGAGACTGCAGATGGAAGTCTGAGAGTCCATAATTGACAGTACAAAAATAAATGAACTTTCAATGACTTGACAGTACTACTTTCACCAGTTTACAATAAGATTGAATTATTTTTATTTTATTTTTTGCATTAGTTCAATTAACATGAAATAACAATGAATTTCTACATTTCAGAATCTTGCCGGAAGTTGTAGGTCATCCGGGTACTTTTTGCCTAAACACACTCAGACATGAAAAGTGTGACTTTTGTCACACACTGTTTTTCGCCTAATATATAGTAGGGATTCAAGTATGCGATTTCGGACGCAGCTTTGACAGCTAACACTTGTTCAAAACATCCGCTTATAGAGTCACAATGAGTAAAATAAAAATGTAAATGTACTTTGTGTTATTGTTGGTCAACATACACTTCTGTTTGGGGTCAGTAAGATTTTTAAAAAATGTTTTTGAAAGAAGTTTCTTCTGCTCATCAAGATTGCATTTATTTGAGCAAAAATACATAAAAATTGTGAAATATTATTACAACTTCATATAGGCTACCTGAGTGTTACTGACAGACTTGGAAGAGAGGAGGTGCAACAATGTCAAATATGGGAAAAAATAATGTGGTTTTTGAAAATTCAAGCATGAAAACCTGTTATAGTGGAGGCCAAAAACAAAATCAATACTTTGCAAAAGGGCATAATATGGCCTCTTTTACTTTTACAACATCCATGTATATAATTGACAAGGACTTAGATGTCCTTCTTGCTAATATATCCACAACATATAGCTGAATAGCCTATATTTAGCCTAATGTAATCTTCGCTGCAGAGAGACTGTCGTGTTAACGTGTGATCCGTTAAAGTGAGCTAGCATCTCACATCTATCTCTTTTCCCGCTCCTTCTATAATGCATGAGATCTGATGAATGTCTCACGAAGTCCCCGTTTCATGTTCTTCAGCATAAATATGGCCGTCCACAGGGAACCATGCCTGAACTCCCGATGTTTCTCCATCTGTTTAAAGATCGACGGGAGCTTCAGCCCTCGGCGCGTTCACAAGTGCCTCAGTTTCTCGCAGGGAGTTTGAGTTTACCTGCGAACCGTTCGAGAGCGCGAGACTGATGGGGAAGGGTAGCTTATGGTGTTTGTTTCTCCATTAAAAACTTCTCCAGATGGAGAAGGAACCCGAGACTGTCATTTACCACCTCTTCGCGTCTTCATTAGTGTCTTCCGCAGGATTTCCAAACGCGCTTGTCTCTTCATCAACACAAACAGTTTGAGAAGTGTTCCTAATGTGCCGAGTCAATTGCTGAGGGCTTTTCTGATTCAGTCTGCTCGTGTTCAACATTTGTAAACTCACACAATGCAGCTGAGACTTATTATTGAATGGCACATTTACTGCCAGACCCCCGCGCGCTTTTCTATAATTCATGTCATGAAGTTAAATGGCATGCGATGAGATTTAGACGTGTTGTTAGGGAAGATTTCTCACGCTTGCTGTAGTTGAACTATTGATAAATTAGTTGCTAACTACATTGAAACCGACAGGAGACAATATCTTTTGCCAGATTATAAAATTACCAGATTATATCATTTAGAAAAAATATAAGAGGCACGAAAACAATTAGGGTGACAGCATCGATCATAAATATGCTAAATAAAACAAAAAACATTGTTTATTTAACTAAATATTTAGTTCACCAAATGCACAAGCACAGTGATGTGCAGGGACTTTGGATTATGGTGCTGAACTATTCAGCTGAGCTTTTTGAGGAAATTGATTTGCTAAAACAAACCATGCAGTTGATTTTATTTCCCAAAGCTGTTTAAAAGATGGAGAAATATTCTTGTTTTGATTATTGCATCCATTCATTGCATTTCTGTCATGTTTTACTGGTGGCTTGTTGGAAGTAATAGATTGATGTGTAAAATCTTAACTGTTTAAAAATTGCTTAAATATGTAGGCCAGTACCATTCAAAAGTATGGGATCAGTAGGCCCTCTTTATTTCAGTAGCTGCATAACATTATCTTTTAATGTTAAATATTTTTTAAACGCTCTTGACTATTCATTAAAGAATCCTGAACAAAATGCATCACGGTTTTCCACAAAAATATTAAGCAGCCAAAACGGTTTTCAACATTGACAAGTAGCAAATCATCATATTAGAATGATTTCTGAAGGATCATGTGACACTGAAGACTGGAGTAATGATGCTGATAATTCAGCTTTGCATCACAGGAATAAATTACATTTAAAAAAAAATAAAAAATAATAATTATAAATTATAATAATATTCCACTTTTTGATCAATTTTTATTCAAATAAATGCAGTCTTGCTGAACACAATCTAACAGACCCAAAACCTTTTAATGGAAGTTGTCACTAATTCATGTTAACTCTTTTATTGTGATATTTCTGATTTCTTGTCTTTGTTGAGTTAGTTCTTACCTTGTGTACTTCCTGCTGTGCTTTATTTACAAAAGCTGACTGTTTTGGCAAATATGTCACTTGTTAGTTTGTGCTTCTGGACTTTATTATTAGATTCAAGGGTCGTGCATTACGTCAGTGTTCAGCAACTGAACTGAGAACAGAGTTCATTTACAGGAAGACGTTTTCCTGAAAAGCTAAACTGCACTGGTGCAAGAGACCTTGAATAGCATTATAATGGTTGTACTTTATTTTAAGTGACACTTACCTAGAAAAATACAGTTAATATAAGGTAACTACACTGTAAAAAATTTGCTGTAGTTATGCAGCTGTTTGCCAGTAACTTACTGTAGATTTAAATTTATGCTATTTACTGGCAAAAGTTTGTTCAAAGTTAAATGAACATTAAACATTAACAAGTCTTTGTCTTTACAGAATAAAACTATAAAATAACAATCTAATGCAAAGCATTCTGGGAACCAGAAATCTTCATCAACCTTTTTCTGTTTTTCCTTCAGATTTTGGTTCCCAGAATGCTTTGCATGAGGCTGTTATTTTAGTTTTATTCTGTAAAGATAAAGACTTGTTAATGTTTAATGTTCATTTCATTTTGAACAAATTGTTGCCAGTAAATAACATCAATTTAAATCTACAGTAAGTTACTGGCAAGTAGCTGCCAGTAATACTGTAATTTCTACAGATTTTTCTAACAGTGTACATGGGTTAAGGGTATACAAATTTCTGGACATGTTAATTCGTTTCAAAGATGGAAAAGACACTAGTAAAAAGTGTTCGCTTGGTTGAAGAATAGCGTCTTATCACCACAAAGAGCAATCAAACACTGACCGCAAGACAGGGGTCTGAGATCCACAGAAAACAAACTAACTAAACCTTCAGTCTGAACTAGATTACAAGTGAAAATGGAAAACTTGAGAGCGCTGTGAGGTCGCAGTAAGTGTTCACCTGAGCATCTTTCTTTTTTGGAAACCAGGTCACTCTATCCATCAAACACAGCAATAAAGTACCAGAAGGAGAGGAGATAAGGTGAAGGTTGGTGTGTGTGTGTGTGTGTGTGAGTGGTAAAGTGGTTTTACGAAAGCGTGTGTGTGCAGATCTGTGCAGTGGACTGAAGTAGAGAAAGAAGGAAAGATGTGAAGATGCTACCGTATCATTTCTGCAGTATGTGTACTGTGTGCAGTATGTGAATGTAATGTTTGCATAGAATACACGGATGACCTGCTGCATACAGTATGTGAAAATGTTCAGTGTGCAACAGCACTTTGTGTGACATACGGTATCCCACAATGCAATGCACTTGACCTGAACTTTAAATTCGAGTATGATGAATGAATTGGAAGTATATCGTCCATGAATTTTAAACATCTTGTCTATACTCTGAATGGAATTCTAGCTTGAATACTGTATACTGCTTACTATTTTTAATGATAGTATTACTTGTGGTTGCATCCTTTTTTTATCTTGAAACTAAAAACAGTGATTTTCCAATTTTTTTCCAACTTTGTGTAAAAACTGTTAGGAGTCAAATTAAATAATAAAATAGAGACTGATTCAATTATTTAGCCATTATTACCCTTTGTTCATTCTTTCATTCATCATACTGGAAATTAAAGGCCAAGTTGAGCGCCTTGTATTGTAAGATACAGTACTTAACAGTGTGCACAGTATAATGCTATAATTCTATCAAATATACTTCAGTTGGTCATGTTGCAATGTAAGCAATCTTTTGTATGCATATTGTGCATAAATGTTTAAAATTAAACATGTATTGTAATGAGGTCATGTGACAACAAAGTAGCACACTACTTTCTGAAATATTTATCATTGCATAATGCATTCTGTTGCATATACTATATTTAAAACATGCTTTAAAGACAGTATGGTGAGGACGGTTGAGTGATGCCAAGAGTTCAGACTTTGTACACAACACTCACTCAAATAAACATGCAATGTAATGAGGTCATGTGACCTCGCTGTATAGCATACATGAAATGCGTGTACAATGCATTCTGTTTTACATACAGTATAATTCAAAAGTGTTGGTAAGATGTGTTTTTTTTTATGTTTTTGAAAGAAGTCAAATTTTTTATAACATTATAAATGTCTACTGTCACTTTTGGTCATTTTAATGTATCCTTACTGAATAAAAGTATTAATTTCTTTCAAAACATTATCTTATTGACCCCAAACTTTTGAATGGTGTTGTACAAGCACGCGTTGCAGTTTCTGCACAGTATTCCACACGGAACACAGAGTGAGTTTCTCACAAACCTATTTTTAGAGGAGGAGAGTTTGGGGAATTTCATAATCAAGCGCTTGTGTGTTTTTGTACAGTGATTTGATTTGGTTTCACATCACATTATTTTACAATCCATGGGATAAAAAATTAATCTAACAATTAAGATTAAGTAAATGCGATTTATTGTCAGCCAACAGTTTCATGAAAACAACAAAATCCATTTATAAATAAAATAACCAATGAACAGAATAAGAATAATCATAGATGGAGCGTGTGTATAGCTTCCCCTGGCCACTGACTTGAGATTAGCATGGAAGTTTCTCAGGCCCTGTTTACACCTGGTGTTAAAATGCGTTTTAGTCGATCGGAATCACAAGTGGACGAAGGAGACACACTTGGTGTTTTAATCCGTCCCTTTTGTCCACTTTCAAACACTTCTGTCCTGATTTCTTTGAGGGGAGGGTCTATTGGTGGGTAAATGTAGTTTTTTTTTTCAGATCTTTTGATCTAATGGAGAAAATAAGCTCATGCAATTTACATATGAAAGCGCCCATGAGACGACGGAAAAACACACGGAGAACATCAGCTTTCATTTCTGCTCTGACAGACACAAGACCAGCCGAACGCTGTGAGTGTGTGTTAGACATCAGGAGTGGTGAGAGAACATTGAGCTTGGTATGTTTTTCATCTTCATTCCAAACTTGGGTCTTCAGCCGATAAAGTTTAAATCCCGTCTGGCTAGCGCTCTTCCTATAATGTTTACTCATTAGTTCAGTAGACGGATAGCAGGGTTGTGGCTGTTCGAATGTGTTTTCGACTACTTCTGGAAGAGGTCAAAAGTGGACAAGCTCAAAGTGTTTTAGACCTTGTTTACTCCTGTATTTAGCATCGTCCACTTGTGATCCGATCGACCTAAACGCTTCTCAATAGCAGGTGTAAACAGAGCCACACTCAAACCACCGCCTCCTTCTGCTGATTTTGATTGCTTTTCGAAGGAAAAGCTGCTCATAACTTCAGGTCCAGAAGCAATTCTCTCCATAATACTAGCATATTGCCGATTTGGCAAATGATCCAGTCAGTGTGTGTCTGTGTTTGCTCTCTGGAGAGCGTCAAAGGTTTCTATTTACAACCTGTTTTTGCAGCGTTAAGCAATGTGCGCAATGGCTAATCGGTGTCAATGAATAAAAGGCCATGAAAAATTCACTCACTGCATTAAACTAAATTATTTAATAATAATATATCCCTCAAAAAAATTGACAGCATAAACCAGAAAATATTAGATTATGTAGCCTATTAGGTGATCAGTATAGGCTATACACTTAAAAATAAAGGTTTCAAAAGGGGATTTTCGCATATATAGAACTGTTAGGGGTTGACAGTTTCGGACCCGAGGACCAGATGTTTGAAAGAAGACCCGGAGTCAGAATTATAAAAAATTGAAGAAAAGTTTTACTGAAGATAGTTTGCAGTTTCATCAGCAGAAGTCAGCTTCAAGACTCACACAGGAGTTCGTAGGCCGCCCCGCTTACAGTTACAAAGATCACAGCAGTTATACCATTTCCAAGGTCTAAGCTACGTCATTGCTTACAGGTAAGAAATTAATAAACATAGTAACTTTCCACACATATACAGATAGACAGAAGTATATCTCCATAGATTATGACACTCGAACCCTGAAGTTAGGCACGTCGTGACCTTCCAGGTCGCAGATTTGGGTTGCTGGGTGCCAGCATGTCCCGAACAACTCCGTCAATCTCCAATAATGCCAGTGGTTCCTTAACCTGTAAGCAAGAAGACTAACACACACACCTACACACATCTTTTCCAAGGTTGGATTTGGCCAGGCTCTAACTATAAACAGGAGTCTCGTCTCAAAACATCAAGATAACAAGTTCTTTCTCTCAGGATAGGACACTTTAGTCTAAATGGAAAATATAGGCTTTAACTGAGAAATGGTCCCTTAAACTATAGACTTCAATGTGTTTTAACATGTTGAAGACCTTTCTCAAACACAAAACAAGTCCCTATTTAATTTCTGGAAATATCAAATACTGACATTAAAGAATACATGAAAAGAACATTTCAGTTATCACACTGGTAACTTCAATAACAAAATAAAATCTCCAGAGAAGTCATTCAACTCATTTGATATTTAGAAGGAAAAATATTGAATACCTTGATTATAATCACTCATTACATTTACATTGAAGCAGCAGTGGATTCCAATCCACCCCCTTCAGAACCATTCTGAGAACCTTTCAGTGATCCTGATCCACATCCAGTGAAAGTGATCCTTTCAGTGATTTTTTTCTTACTGTGAAGAACCTTTTAATAATCTTAAGAACCCTTATGCACTCAAAAGCACCTTTAGTGCAATGCAAATGTTTATGGATGTTAAAGTCCCCGTTATGTCCCCGGTTAAGTTGCAACCGACTTTATTTCAGTGTCATGGCGTATTTCCAAGTGAAACAGAATATTTTAGCTAATTTCCTCTCTATCCCTCGCTCATAGCAGACTGACAGTTAAGGATATTCAACTTAAAGGGATAGTTCACCCAAAAATGAAAATTAGCCCATGATTTACTCACCCTGAAGTCATTTTGTATATGACATTCTTCTTTCAGATGAATACAATCAGAGTTATATTAAAAATGTCCTTACTCTTCCAAGCTTTAATGAGTGAATGGGTGTATGTCTTTGGAAGTCCATTAAAGTGCATCCATCCCTGATAAAAGTTCTCCACACGGCTCCAAGAAGTTAATAAAGCTTTATTTAAAGCATATTTAAAACTTTATCGACTAAAATAACTAGCTTCCGGCAGACGGCCGTATGCATCGATTTACGGCGAAAGACTAACCCTTGAACTTGGCGCACAACGTAATGACCAACACGGTTTTAGTTGAGTAAATATGGATATTTTTCTTACACGAACGCATCGCTTCACTTTAGAAGGCCTTTATTAACCCCCGGAGAGCTGTGTCGAGCACTTTAATCATGAATAGATACGTTTTGATGGACTTCCAAACACCCATTCACTTTCATTATCAAGCTTGGAAGAGCCAGGACATTTTTTAATATATCTCTGATTGTATTCGTCTGAAAGAAGAATGTCATATACACCTAGGATGGCTTCAGGGTGAGTAAATCATGGGCTTATTTTCATTTTTGGGTGAACTATCCCTTTAAGCCGTCAAACTCACGTCATCAGCGAAGGAACGCCATTCCAGAGCGGAAGAAAATTTTCGGATTAAAGATTACTACGACAAACGAATAGTTTTCTGTGTATTAACTTGCACGGATGAATTGTTCACCACAAGACATGTGCGCTAACAAAGTAAATAGGGTCCATTTTGATTTCATGACAACTTTAAGTCAGAATGAAGTCACTGCTCAAAGCCGGAGTTTTTGTCCATTGCTGCATGCTTGCAAATCCTCTCATTATAACAAAGTGTAGACATTATGCAAATAAGAGATTCATTGTGCAGTGTAAACAGCTTCATTATTGATTATAACGGAACTTCGTGAGATCGCAATGAACTAGGATGAATGACAGCTTTTAAGTGATTATAAGGGGTAATACCGCTCTCTGTACGCTTTATAGGCCATATACACTCACCTAAAGGATTATTAGGAACACCTGTTCAATTTCTCATTAATGCAATTATCTAATCAACCAATCACATGGCAGTTGCTTCAATGCATTTATGGGTGTGGTCCTGGTCAAGACAATCTCCTGAACTCCAAACTGAATGTCAGAATGGGAAAGAAAGGTGATTTAAGCAATTTTGAGCGTGGCATGGTTGTTGGTGCCAGACGGGCCGAGGGTCTGAGTATTTCACAATCTGCTCAGTTACTGGGATTTTCACGCACAAAAAACATTTCTAGGGTTCACAAAGAATGGTGTGAAAAGGGAAAAACATCCAGTATGCGGCAGTCCTGTGGGCGAAAATGCCTTGTTGATGCTAGAGGTCAGAGGGGAATGGGCCGACTGATTCAAGCTGATAGAAGAGCAACTTTGACTGAAATAACCACTCGTTACAACCGAGGTATGCAGCAAAGCATTTGTGAAGCCACAACACGCACAACCTTGAGGCGGATGGGCTACAACAGCAGAAGACCCCACCGGGTACCACTCATCTCCACTACAAATAGGAAAAAGAGGCTACAATTTGCACGAGCTCACCAAAATTGGACAGTTGAAGACTGGAAAAATGTTGCCTGGTCTGATGAGTCTCGATTTCTGTTGAGACATTCAGATGGTAGAGTCAGAATTTGGCGTAAACAGAATGAGCACTTGTTACCACTGTGCAGGCTGGTGGTGGTGGTGTAATGGTGTGGGGGATGTTTTCTTGGCACACTTTAGGCCCCTTAGTGCCAATTGGGCATCGTTTAAATGCCACGGCCTACCTGAGCATTGTTTCTGACCATGTCCATCCCTTTAAGACCACCATGTACCCATCCTCTGATGGCTACTTCCAGCAGGATAATGCACTAGAGTTCTCAACGGGTCGGGTCGGCCCGACAAACCCGACGGGACCCGCGGGTTCGGGCCGGGTTCGGGTCGAAAATATAATCAAATGACTCGGGTCGGGTCGGACCTCGGGCTTAATCTTTTCCAGTCAGTGAAAAAAAAAAAACATTTATTAATCATCGCTGCTGTTCACCGTAAAGAAAGTCTGGCTGCTGCGTGCAAGCGCATCACGGAGAGGGGCGGGGGCAGACCTGACGCCGCTGCGTGCACGCCTTTAGCCTGGAGAAGAAGATGGAGTTGGTGAAAAGTAAACTTGCCTCAGGTGAATTCACCGTCGCTACTACAGCCTATTTATATATTTAAAGTTTATTGTTTCAGTTGTTTGTATTGTTAAAAGGCGTGAACATTAAAGGTTGATTTGAATTTCCGTCTGCTGGTCATGATAATACGTGTATGAGAAAAAAAAAAATCCGACGCGCCGTCGGGCCGCGGGCCGGGTTCGGGCAGATAATTCATGTTGATGTGTCGGGTTACATCGGGTCCGGGCTTTAAAAGCCACGGGCCGGGTCGGGTCGGGTTGTTATTTTCAGGCCCGTTGAGAACTCTATAATGCACCATGTCACAAAGCTCGAATCATTTCAAATTGGTTTCTTGAACATGACAATGAGTTCACTGTACTAAAATGGCCCCCACAGTCACCAGATCTCAACCCAATAGAGCATCTTTGGGATGTGGTGGAACGGGAGCTTCGTGCCCTGGATGTGCATCCCACAAATCTCCATCAACTGCAAGATGCTATCCTATCAATATGGGCCAACATTTCTAAAGAATGCTTTCAGCCCCTTGTTGAATCAATGCCACGTAGAATTAAGGCAGTTCTGAAGGCGAAAGGGGGTCAAACACAGTATTAGTATGGTGTTCCTAATAATCCTTTAGGTGAGTGTATAGTTCATATTTTGAATAAATCTTTTGTTTTTCATGCTTCGGCCACGCTGTAAAGTTCCAGAAGTGACATCCGCGGAATTCATGTATTTGAGTGACTTTTATTGTCATGCATGCATGATTTTTATTTTTTTATTTTTTTATTTTTCTCTTTTTCTCACAAAGAAATGATTTTGTGTCTCGTTTGATTGCATGGCTGAACCAGCCGTCAATCATTGCCACTCGCAACTGGTATGATGATGTTAGCCTGAACTCTGCACAGTCAAAGCTATAAGATTAATGCATTCTTTCATTCATACATTTATTTATTTATTTACACAAGTACTTTTCTTTTTACCTTTCACAACAGACAGATTAGAGGACAGGAAAGATGTGAGAAGCTGTAATCCAATTTGTCCAGCACTTTGAATTATTACCATGAGTGCATCTCCTCTGAGCGTGTGTGTGTGTGTGTTTGCTTTGAGAGCTTTTTCCGCTTGTAAAGCTGACATTTTGCAGCCTTTTTTGTGTTTTGTTGCTTGTATTCACGTCAAGATCGCACAGGACGGACGTGATGTTTACTGTAATCTAATATGATGTTTGTTGTGACGTTTGCTCTGTGTTTTTCATACACGTTTAAGTTATTCTTTGGCTGCGTGATGTCTAAATAAAGCCTGAAAGGAAAGTTCAAAGTTTCACATGTTCTGATTTTCTGGAAAGAAGAAAAAAGAAAAAGAAAAAAACATTTAATATTCCATCACCATGGAGACCAGACATGGAAACTATTCAACTTGGAAACAAGATGAAACTAAAAATAATATGCAAGTACAACATAATATTACACAGCACAACGGATCTCAATGAACACTACACCTCTCTAATGTTCAGGATTAGTTTAATGACAATCCTACATTAATAAATCGAATGTTAATTTATGTTTGGTTTGTACATTTTCCTAAATATGCTTAAGCAAGCCTATAGGAAAAAATTATGTGCCTTGAATATTGCATATTTAAATTTTTTATTCTAGTTTAAATGTTATTCATTTTATTATGTTCTTTTGTCATTGTATTAGTTTTTGTTTAACATTTATACTTAGCCTTTATTTTTTTTGAGTAATTTTATTATGTTCTTTTGTCATTTTATTAGTTTCTTTTAATATTTCTATTTTGCCTTAATTTGTATTTTAGTTTTTGTCATTTTAGTTCTTCAAATTAAACTAGTTTTATTTTCACTTAATTGCCAAGGCAACATTTCTAATTTACTTTTAAGTTTTTCAAGCTTTGGTTTGTCATCTAATAATTTATTTTAATCATCATAATTAATAATTTAATAATTAGTATTAGGGTTATTATTATTATTTTTTAAATCTTTACTTTATTTTAGCTTTATTTCAATTAGCAAAAACAATTTAGAATAGTTTTGTTAACAATAACAACCCTGGCTCTTTCATAGCTCATGAGACTTAATTGAGTTTGCCGTTTGTTTAATTTATGCATCAACTGATTTTCCCCTCCTAAACTCATTTATATTGATTTGTTCATGGCTAAATCTATCAAAAGTCAATAGTTGTCACACAGTTATAAATGTTCAGCCGCTCCGATAATTTGGTCTTGGGAAGAGTTGATGTTTGAGATCTCTGACTTTAGACCGAAGGCAGATCTAAGCACAGTTTGAGACATTGTTGAGATTGCTTTTGAAATGCTAGAGGACACAAATGACAGATTACTGGGGTCTTTTTCACACTAGAAACATCTGAGATGCAGGAGACTTGAGCAAAGGTCGCCACTTAATCTCATTGCAATCTAGGAGAAACAGTTGAGATATTGAAGAGAGATCTCATGTGTTATTTTTCTGTGTGTGTGAAGTAATTGAATGTGACAGATGTGGCTGCGGGTCACTGTGAGTTTTCTCTCTCCTGATGTAAGGTAAATCACAAAGGTCACAATCAGATGTGCTTCCACTCAACAAAACCGTGTGTGTGTTCATGCGTCGACTCCCCCTGAAGCTGATGGTCCGGGAACATGTTAAACCATCATTCCAGTTCTCCAGTTATCTTCTGGAATATTTATGTTCTGTATCTCTGTCTCTCCCTGTTTACATCTGATATTAAGATGCGTTTTAGTCGATCGGATTATGAGTAGAGGAGGGAGACGCATTCCCGTTTACACCTGGTGTTTTAATACGTCTCTTTTGTCCACTTTCAAACACTTCTGTCCTGATTTCTAATGGACAAAATAAGCTCATGCAATTTACATATGAACACGACCGGTGTATGAAAACATACGGAGAGCAGCAACTTTCGTTTCTGCTCTGACAGACACAAGACCAGCCGAACACTGTGAGTGTGTGTTAGAAATCAGGAATGGTGAGAGAACATTGAGCTTGGTATGTTTTTCATCTTGAAACCAAACTTGGGTCTTCAGCCAAGAAAGTTTAAATCCCATCTGGCTAGAGCTCTTCCCATAATGTTACTCATTAGTTCAGTAGACGGAGAGTAGACGGTCTTTTGTGTCTGTTTGAACACACTCGACCTCATGAGCGTTTCAGCCCGATCTCATCCCAAGGCGTCATATACTGACGCTTTTGACATTTCGTCTACATCCAACGCACATGGCACCCTTTAGCGTCAATATGAGACGCAGATAGATTTGGGCCAGAAGGCGCCTCCTAGCGGTCTAACCCTAACCCTACCCCAGACCTAAACCTACCCATAACCGAACAAAGCTATGTGCGTGTCATATTGACGCTAAAGGGTGCCATGTGCGTTGGATGTAGACGAAATGTCAAAAGTGTCAGTATATGATGCCATAGGATGAGAATGCGTTGGAGCGTTTACACTACGAAAGCAATCCGGTCGAATGTGTTTTCGACTACCTCTGGATGTGGTCGAAAGTGAACAAGCTCAAAGCGCTTTAGACCCCGTTTACTATGGAAGCCGATTTGTCTCAATTATAATTCACGCAAAAAACATGATTCACACATGCGTAGACAATTTCACATGCATGAAACCTAATTCACGTACACACAAAAAAAAAAAATTCACAAAAAGCAATTCACATGCAAAAAATAAAATGATATATTCATAAAATACATTTCACAAATGCAAAACACAATTCGTTGATATACAACTGTGCACTAAAACCTTTGAATGTTTAAAATGTACGAGTTTATCCTTGCATGTGAATGTGCAAATCGTCAGTCACGCCCTCACGTGATACTGATTGGTCGATTGATAAGCTTAAATCTGATTGGCTAACGACTCATCTGTGTAGGAGGAGTGTGCTCAAAACACACACATCCAAGGCGATTCAAGGCACATTCACATGCAAGGATAAACTCGTACATTTTAAACATTCAAAGGTTTTTGTGCACAGTTGTATATCTACGAATTGTGTTTTGCATTTGTGAAATGTATTTTATATATAAAAATTTTTTTGGTGAATATATATATATATATATATATTTTTGTGTACGTGAATTAGGTTTCATGCATGTGAAATTGTCTACGCATGTGTGAATCATGTTTTTTGCGTGAATTATAATTGAGACTATTCGGCTTCCATAGTTTACTCCTGTATTTAGTGTCGTCCACTTGTGATCCGATTGTCCAAAATGCTTCTTAACACCAGGTGTGAACAGGGCCTATATGTTTGAATCCTGGAGTTGGAGCTGAAGATATAATATGTTTTATGCTGTTTTTATATCCTCATAATGATTTCAACCTCAAAGGCCAGTGACGCCACATTCGGAGCGGCACACAGTTTATGCAAGTTGAGTAATAATCTGTCGTGTGGTTTGGGTTCATCGCTGGTGGAATCATTTTAAAGCAGATAAAGTTTTTTAATCCTTAACTTTAAAATTTCAAGTGGGTGTTTAAAATGTAACCTTTGGCTGCTTCCGATGTAAATGTAAATAACCCATGTTTGGAAAAAGGACACCTTCATTCTGATCGGTTTTGAAGTTTATGCAAGGTTAGAGAATCTAGTTTCCATGGTGATTTTGTTGTCCATTCTGTCCGTGACTCGTGACCCTGACCGTGACCCCTGGGGCAAATATATTTATAATTCAGGACAAAACAGACATATTAATACTGCATCGTTTTAGTTTTTTAATAATCTGGCCTTGGGGAACATTTTGCAGTTTTATAGATAATTGGAACGTGGTGAAGGTTTAACATTTTTTAAAGGTATTAATGTCTGAATACAAAACATCTAACCAATTTATTGTTAACAAAGATCGCACAAGCAAAACATTTCACAGAAATACTAAAACAATAGAACTACACCTGTGTGAACTTGAGGAAAACTGACTTCATACACCCACTGAAAATCACCAAAACACCTGCTGATTAAAACACATTGAGCCAAAAAAAAAAAAAAAAAAAAGTTTAAGAAAAGAGAAAAGATCCTGCAGCATTTCAGACATGCAGATGGCTAATTTTATTATCTAATGCAGTGACACAGAGCGGAAGAGTTTCGTTGAATAATGTCCCAGGAATCCACACGATCTGCTGAGACCATCACAACCTTCAAAAACTGCTGAAGAGTCCTCCTCCTCCTCCTCCTCTTCCGGCCCTTAAAACTAATCCATAACCATAAATTATCCCACTTTCAATTAGCATTTTAAACTCCTTTTCTTCTGCAGGTACACTTCCAGTCTAGCTTTGGTTTACTCTCAGTACCGTGGTGTTACATGCCTCCCGAGTTTAGGGGTCAGGGAAGCAGTAACAAGGAAGTTTGTGGCAATTAAAGTTAACAGACAAGCAAGAGCTCTCCTCTCCTGTCCCAGCACTCCACAAAAATCACACCGATTTCTGAAACACTCAGAAGTCACATTTTATTTGGTAGGTCCTAAGTACAAAAAGGGAAGCATCAAAAGGCTTCAGGGGGAGATAAGGCCAAAACAAAAACATAAAGTTCTGACTTTGAGAGGAATGCTTTCTAACCTTTCAACAACAACAACAAAAAAACAGAGTTTGCTTACCTTACTCCCTCTCTAGCCAAACAAAGGAGAAAAACACGGACAGAAACAAAAATGGCGTCCGCTTCCTAAATAAACTAAAACAAAATAAATTAGAACCAGTTTCAACTTAAAGCTCTTTAAGGAGTGTCAAGGCAAAAATTAGCCGAGTCCGCTTAAGTTAACAATAAATTGTACATCAACCAACAATATATAAAGTCAATTCTAGCACACATGCTAAAGTCTGAGGCGAGAGAAGACTTAGCAGACTGAGTACTAATAATGTTGGCAGTAACACTTTATATCGATGGTCCACTTTAGACATTCTACGCTCTATTAGTTATTTTGCAACTACATACTGTATGAACTTATAACCCGAACCCTATCATCTAACCCTAACCTAACAGTAATACTCTAATGAGAGTTAGCTGACATGTAGTTGCAAGGTTACTTATAGTCAGTGGTTAAATTGGGCCGGGGCTCTCCGGAGCTCAGCCCCGGCACATAAGCCTGCTCGTTTGTGTCCTGATGTGCCTGTTTGCAGTCAGTTGCTTACTGGAAATTATGTCACATAAAATGTGATGAAAGTGATGCTTTTGAAAACATATTTCTGACAATAAATGAAAGATTTTTAGTATGCCTATTTTGTCTCGGTGGAGCTGAGATGAGAACAATCGGAACAAGGCTATATTCTTGTTCAGCTGCTTAATCTCGTTGTCAGTCGACCATGATCGCGAACCGCTCGCGCATGCATGCGCATCTAGGTAGGCTACTACTCAGAACCCCGACACGGACAGACGCGGCGTCAGCCGATTTTGCTGGGTCTTCAGCCCCGAATGTTTTGAGTGAGGCCCCGAATGTATTTTGAAAAGTTGACTGACAAATATGAAACCGGACAATAGCCTATGTAAACCCCCGAAATCATAAGTTGCCTTATTTCATTGTGCTTTGGCTTTGTTGAAATCTCTCACACAGAGACACACCACGTGAGTGATTTCAGCCTATCCTAGAATATCTCCAGGATTTGCGCGCAACTGCAAACAATCTCACAACAATACAAAAATAAAAAAATAAAAATAACAGTCAGCACCGCCGCACAGTCCTCTGTCAGATGAGATGTTTTCAGGCTATTTGCAGGGGCGTTTCTAGGGTTAAAAAACATCAGGGGCTGAGCCCGAAACGACAGGGTCTGGGGTTATAAGATAACATGATCCGATACAGAGAATAATATTGTAGGCCTATATGCAGGGGCGTTTCTAGGTTTTAAAAACATCAGGGGCTGAGCCCGAAACGTCAGGGGCTGGGGTTATAAGATAACATGATTAATTTAACCCTGGCACTGTAGCCACACCAGCCCACGAAGTTGGTTTCAGCAACTTTTTTCTTTCTTGAGTTAATCAATGTTTTTGGCACTAATCAAAGAAGAAAACCAACTTTTTCTAACTTCTAACTCTTAAAAAGATAAAAGTTGCTGAAACCAATCTTTAATGCTAATATATAAATTGCTCATTTGCCTCTGGACACAAAAATATTGCACTGGTGTTTGATTGAAATGTAACATCTAGGCCTATGCAAAATAATCCTTGAAAGATTTCTCATTTAAGGCCATTCCTGTTTGGAATATGTGATTGTGTATTGTCAACAATAAGCAGAAATAATTCTGCCTTTCCATTTTGTACTTTGGATCATTCATTTCAACATTTATCCTCATTCTCATGGTTATGAATCTGTTATCTGCTTGACAAATAATTTATGCTACTGCCCACTGACATGCTTTTAAAGCTATTGTTATCCAATTTTTTTGGCCTTCAAACACCTTAAAATGCACATATGGAAGTCCGAGAAATCCAAATTTTAGAACCCCCCCTAATACCTCACATTTCAATGCGCGTGTTTGTGTGGTAATGTGGGCTGGTGTGGCTACAGTGCCAGGGCTGAATTAATCATGTTATTTTATAATCCCAGACCCTGACGTTTCGGGTTGATCGTTACTGAAGTCCCTGACTGAAACCCCACGGTACGGTACTGCAAGTACAGATACGTGAAAAATGTACTTAAGTAAAGTAACGAAGAATTTGTACTTCGTTACATTCCACCACGGCTGATAAACAGTAATGTAAATGCTAATTGTCCTAATACCTGTTGATACTACAACAATGCAAAGTATATGCTCTTAACCTTGCAGTTTTTCACATATCATGTAAGACTCAATTTCTCCATTTCTTTGCACAAAACTCTTCAGAAAATGCCATTTAATGGTTTAATTTTCAAAAAAAAATTCACGGGGGAGCGTACCCTCGGACCAGCCCCCCCCCCCCCCCCCCCCCACACACACACACACATAATAAATCCCAATTTAACCCCTGCTTATAGTAGTTAGTAGAATGTCTAAAGTGGACCATTGAAATAAAGTGTTACCCTGTTGGCTTTTTTTTTGTATTTCCTCATTTGCAGCAACAGCATCTGCTAAATGGTTCAGTGTAAAAGTAAATAAAAACTCTTGAACATATTCACTGCGTGACCATTCATCAAACCTCCTTTATTGCACACCTTGAGGTGCATTTATTCATTTTTAATTGAATAAGAAACTTTGTACTGTAACAATTTGTAAAGACCAAGATATTGTTGACTACAATGGCGTAAACAAACTTGAAACTACTTTTTCATTTTATTTAATATCTTCATGCTAGAAATCTTAACTTTAACTTGCTGCACAGTAAAAAATCCAACTTACAATATGACAAATTCAGTTTTTAAAGTTTATTCACCTATTTAACATGAAAAAAGTTGAGTTTCTCAGCTTTTTTTTTACAGTGTGGTTGTACCTAACATTACTGAAAGATTGCATTTTTCTCAAGCAATTAAGTACTGATGTTATTTTTTTTAATTGATATTCATTCTCTTATTTTTATTCTTACATTTGTCCGTTTTTATTTCTTGTTTATCAGATCTTTTATGGCAACATTTATTCTACTGTTCAAAAGTTTTGAGTCTGTTTGATCACCAAGGCTGCATTTATTTGATCAAAAATACGGTAAAAACTAATATTGTACAATTGTATTACTATTTAAATTAACTGTTATATATAGTAATATTTTTTTAAATGTAATGTATTTTCAGAAGTTTTCAGCATCATTACTCCAGTCTTCAGTGTCACATAATCCTTCAGAAATCATTCAAATATGCTGATTTGACATTTCTCATTATTATCAGTGTTGCTGCTTCATATTTTTGTGGAAACTCTAAAACATTTTATTTCAGGAATCTTTGATGAATAGAAAGTTTAAAAGAACAGCATTTATTTGAAATATACTGTATATATTTTTGTAATATTTATAAATGTCTTTACTGTCATTTTTTATTAATTTAATGCATCCTTGCTAAAATAATTTTTTTATTTTATTTGCCTTCTCTAAATCCCAATTCAGTTTCAATCAATCTGCAATTGATCCATGTAATGGTGTTTGTTCACAATATTGCAAAAGCATTAAACTATTATGTAGCAGCCGTTTTTGACATTTAAAGCCCCGGTTATTGTCGATATGAAAACCAGCTCATTATTGATAGAACAACATGTGCAGTGAGCACAGAAACACTTACACGTGCTCATGGAAAGAACGGTGGAGAGATAGAGCAATACAAGCAAATGAGAAAATAAATGAGCATAAGGAACAAGGTTTTCTTTTGATCACTCGCTGATGTTTCAGGCAAATGTGTGTGTGCGCGTTGGCGTTTGAGTGTGTTCGTGCAGTTCTCTCAGAGACTGACGTCTCATTAAATCCAGCAACTCTGACACAAACAGCCAATTCTTGAGCGTATCTGATGCCACTGCTGGCACAGTTATTGTACTCATTTCTGCTTTAAAGAGGACGTATACACGTTTGTAACACTGTTTTTCCTGCAAGTCCACTTATAATATACTGTCAGCCTCCCTCTGACCCATGGAGTTATCAAGCTGTTTTTGCCACTGTAACTTTAAGAATGACCTCTGTTGTGATTGGTTAAAGACAAATTCTGAGTTCACCCAAAAATGAAAATTCTGTCAGTAATTACTCACCCTCATGTTGTTCCAACCCTGTAAGACTTTCATTCATCTTCAGAACACAAATTAAGATATTTTTGATGAAATCTGAGAGCTGGCTCACCCCTTCATAGGCTTCTAGGTAATCGATATCTGCCGGCACAGAAAAGTTAGTAAAAACATGGTTAAAATAGTCCAAGTGACTACAGTAGCTCAACCTTAAGTTTATCAAGCGACGAGAATACTTTTTGTGCAAACTTTGCCTCTGACGTGAGTTCACGTACTGTAAAAAATAATCCTTTTTTACAGGATTATTTTTTACAGTGACAGCGCAGCGGTTGTACGTCAGAACGTAGGCTCACTATTGGTCAGCATCACACACATAAACAGCGTCGGCCAATAGTGAGCCTACGTTTTGACGTACAACCCAGAAGCGCTGCGCAGTTACACTACATAAACTCACGTCAGAGGCCCACACAAAAGAAAATGAATAGTTGAATAAAGTCGTTATTTTGGGGGGGTTTTGCGCACAAAAAGTATTCTCGTCGCTTGATAAACTTAAAGTTGAGCCACTGTAGTCACTTGGACTATTTTAACGATGTCTTTACTAACTTTTCTGGGATGGCAGATATCGATTACCTAGAAGCCTATGAAGGAGTGAGCTCAGATTTCATCAAAAATATCTTCATTTGTGTTCTGAAGATGAACGAAAGTCTTACGGGGTTGGAACAACACGAGGGTGAGTAATTACTGACAGAATTTTCATTTTTGGGTGGACTAACCCTTTAATGTTGTGTAGTTTGACTGCTCAGCATCTTTCTCTAATGACAGCCATCTAAAATTAGCCTTGCACTACTGTTCAAAAGTTTACCATCAATAAGATATTATGTAAAGACTTTTTTCTTAGTGTGAAGAACATTTTAATAACCTAAAGAAGTGCTATAGTTTTTTCCATCACTATAAAGAATCCTTTACGCAATGGAAAGATTCCATTAAAGGGTCTTAGTTAAACTATTGATGCCAATAAAGAAACTTTTTTTAAAGACCGTAGAAAACATAGTGCACCAGGTACGCTCTGTATAGCACATCATTTAAGACTCAAGCCAAAGCCGCTGTACTGTCAGTGGCGGGTCACGGACAAACATATTGGCACTTTAACTGTGAAGATGTGAGCATGTGAACTCGTCCACATCTGATTATCATCCGAGCGTGTGCCGGAGACCCCGGTCCCGACTCGACTCACGGCTTCATTAAAATGACAGTTCTGTCATGCTGATGAAGTCCACCGGCGAATAAGGGCTGACGTGACCCTCGGGTGAGCGAAAGCCCGGTTCAGAACCAGCTCGCTCTATTTCTTGATCTCTCGTTGCCGTGTGTGTTACTCAGAGAGTATTGCTGTGTGTATGTGTAAGTGTGTGATGGGCTGAATCCAATCACAAACTCATTTTATGGAGGTAATTTTCTTCAAGGTGACTCAATTCGGCCTTTATATATTGAAGCTAAATGTACTGATGTCACTGTAAAAGAAATCTCAACACACACACACACACAGATACAGCAGACAGGATGCCAATCACCAAACGCTGAGTGCCTGTCAAGCGAGGAGTTTTGCCGCAGAGTGAATCCGACAAACTGTAGAAGCGGCACAATCTCACTGCTATACAAATACTGTGATGCATACTTGCTTCTGTAACCCGTGAGGGCGTATAGAGATTGTTTTTGGGGGAATGGATGCTGGGATAGACTTCTTACCCCGGAGAAACGTGGAGCGATCATATCACTGTCATAACTGAATTATCTCCACAATAGCGGCGCTGACTCTATTATGGCCATGTTGAATGGAATGAACAACAGATAACGCTGGGACAGTGGGCTATCTGAAGATTGTGTTTGTCCATTGCTATGTGCGTGCGTGTGTGTGTTTGCCTGCATATCATTCATCGCTATTGGATTTTTTAGGTGTGATGCCACAAGTGATGATGTGTTTCTGGTGAATTGATTCCTTCTCTGGAATCCAATGAACGTCTTTCCGTTTATTGACAATGTGCAAATTTAACATGAGCAAGAGTCGTGCTTTGTACATATCATAATAATTAATAGCCTATAATAATTACAATAATTACTGCAATAATAATACACACACTTACTGAATGTAGGAATAATTCAAACAATAAATTATGTATTTACTTATTTTATAGCATCTTTCAAAAGCTCAATATACTGAATATAAGAATAACTACAACAACAAATATTTGTTTGTTTATTTATCAAACGATTGATTTTGTATAGCATCTTTCTAAAGCTCAAGAGTGACTTTTTTCCAACTTTCATGAGCACAAGTAATGCATTTTAATGCAGTTCTTTCTGCTGAAATATACTCTGTTTAAATAAAGTCAAACCAACAATCACAGCAGGTAAGTTGAATTTATGCCGTTTTTACCGAAGGAAAAATAGATACGTGATTCAGTCCAATTCGCCCTGTTCCTTCCCTGCATGAATGAGCATGAATCATTTAATATAGTTGCATTTGTCCATTTGCCAGTCTTATTAACACTGTTGGGTTGATTTTATCATATTTAAATGAGGGTGTAAATTGTAGAGAACTCTTTTCAATTTTCTTTCTTCTACTATACTATAGAGTGTATCATGCATCTGATCTTCAGTCAATCAGGAAGAAACCAAATCACACCCTTTCGTGTTCTCACTCAGCCGTTTACCTGTAGCCGTCTGCGTCAAATTCAAGGCTTAGATAATGGCCTTCAGGAGTGCCACTGGAACAACCAACACACTCCTATGATCCTTCCCGTCTTCTGCGATCAGTGAGCGAGTGGCACATAGTGGATCCATCATAGTGACGTACAACGTCAGTTTCCAAAACCTTCACTCTCCCTGTTTCCCGTTGGTAGAACGAGCCTCTAATCTCCACCCGATCTGCTGAGACCATCACATCCTTCAAGAAACGGATGAAGACACGGACTTATGTGAGCACTTAAATCACAGCACACTTTCTATAAACAAGTTCTGTTCTAGATTCTGTACTACTATAGCTTAATCTTGCCCCTGGTTACACAGACCAGGCTTAAATCTAATCCCACTCAAATGCATTATTCAGCTGTTTTAACTAAAAGCAACTTAAACTGACTTATCTTAAAATACATTACTGCCATTGTTTTGTCTCAAGATGCACACCAGTAAAAAATAATTCTAAGGCACGTTTATTAAAGCTACTTGAATGTCCTAATTGAACTAAGGCCTAATCCTGGCCTGATCTAAACCCTGTCTGTGAAACTGGGCCTTGAAACTTGGCCTTTGCACTACTGCAAGTATTTATGGCTCTTGTATGATAAATTGCTCACAGTGTTCTTCATTTGTAAGTTGCTCTAGATAAATGCATCTGCAAAATAACTAAATGTACCACTGTATAAATCACAGGTACTGTCCAGGTATGTACTGTCCAATCACAAGAAAGCTCTCGATGAAAATGAACGATGTCTGGTTGCTGCATGCCTGTAAATGTCCCTTAGCTTGTAAAATAACTTTTGATTATGGTTTGAACACTGCTGAAATAGGCTTATGTAAACTTAAATTCTTTATAACTGTTGCAAGCAATGTCATTAGCAGCAATGCCATAGAAGAACCATTTTCAGAACCTTTTAGTGAACCTTTCTTAACATAACCATTTTTTTTTTTTTTATAATCGAAAGAACCCTTTTCCACTAAATAACCTTTTGTGGAATGGACATGTTCCATGGATGTTAAAGGTTCTTCATGGAATCATAAATGCCCAAAAATAAATAAACCTTTTATTTCTAAGTGTGAAAACACTAAAATGTAAAGTTTAAAATCCTACTCCTAGCATGAGTAAAATAGTATTTAATATAACTGACTCGACCTGACAGCATTAATCTATAGCAATAAAAATCATGTTTAGTGTCATGTGTATTTCAATTTTTTATAATGCAGTTTGTTTACATCCAGGTTCGCAAAATCATTCATTTCAGCAGAAGATCCGTCGATGAATCCGGTCCTAGTGTTCGCAGTAGCCGGTGGAGGGCAGAGGCGGGCAGCTGGATACGGGTTAAACAGAGAAACGGGACTCACGCTGCTCATATTCGGCGAGCGCCGAGCGCACATGCATGCATCTGGATGCTGACACCCGAAAACCCGATCTCCAGCTCCTCTGAACACATCCAGAGCGAGAGAAGCAGCTCAAACACGCTATTATCCAGTGAATGCGTGCGCGCTCTGAACTAATGAGCAACTCATGCAGAGGAGTGTGAGCGCGTCTGTGGAGAGCGCGTAGATGAGAGCTAGAGGGCGGCGGCGCATCGCTCCATTCCTCCAGTCCCGGGACCTTCTCCTGATCTCTCCCGTGAGGAACACACGCAGAACTTGGGTCGCGTAACGGCGTCGGTCCTCCGCGCACCACCACCGCAGCTCCGGTGTCACGGCTGAACCAAACCGAAGAGGGAACGAATATTCCGCGCTGAGGAGTTTTCCAAACTCCAAAGTCATGGGGAAAAACGGACGTCAGAGATTTGGATTGGGATTAGTGCTTCTCTTTCTGTGGATTCTGCTGAAAATTGTTGACGCGCAAGGTAAGATAACCAATTCATTATAGAGAGATTTTCATGTGTTTATCTATTTATTTATTTATTTATTTTTTGTATACATATATAATTCATTGTACATTATATGGGCTTTTGCACTGTTTATTTTACACCATCGGAACGTTATTTGTCTTTTATTTTATTTCTCACTTTTTTTGTCGCTGATTTTTGTGCACGTTTTATGCAAAACAGTCATTTCTACATTTCTACTTTGAAATTGATCTGGAATTTGAGACCGCAAAGCCACAGCTATTCCTTAGGAGTATAGCCTAGACTCTTAAAAATAAAGTTTTTATTGCCATTTATGGTTCCGAGAAGAACCTTTAACATCCATAAACATTGCACTAAAGGTGCTTTTGAGGATAAATCTTAGTTTTAAGATTATTAAAACGTTCTTCACAGTATAAGAAAAAAAATCAGTATAAGAAAAGGATCACTTTCACTGGATGTGGATCAGGATCACTGAAAGGTTCTCAGAATGGTTCTATATATGCGAAAACCCCCTTTTGGAACCTTTATTTGTATAGTAGCCTATATACTTAATAGGGTTTATGCTGTCAATTTTTGGGGGGGATATATTATCATTAAATCATTTAGTTTAATGCAGTGAGTGAATTTCTCATGGCCTTTTATTCATTGACATTTTCTGTCAGTTGTCGGGCGCAGTCTCTAGCAAAGACAGACTTAATTTGAAATACATTTACAAAAAAGGATTGGTGAAAAAAATATTTATATACCGTTATTGACAGCAGGCTACTTAAAGGGTTAGTTCACCCCATGAAAATGATCCTATAATTTATTCACCCTCAATCCATCCTAGGTGTATATGACTGACTGTCTTCTTTCAGACAAACACAATCGGAGTTATATTCAAAAAATATCCTGGCTCTTACAAGCTTTATAATGGGAGTGAGATTTTGAAGCCCAAAAAAGTGCATAAGGCTCCAGGGGGTTAATAAATTCATAACTTTATAAACTATAATCACCGGCTTCAGGTAACAGCCGTACGTGCATCTAGTTCCGCCGGAATCTCTGACCCGACGTATGACGTAGGATAGCGTAAGCTTTGTCGCCTCTCGCGGTTCAAACAAACAGGGCTGGGCAACAAACTCAAGCTCCTCCGACATTTCTCTTTAAAAATTCTCGTTTTAGACTTCGAATTCGTGAATGGTGTTTTGTTTTGCTCTATCCTTTCGTGTACGTCAATACGTCATGTGTCGGGATAGAGGTCACTCTTCCGCCAGAACTAAACTCGCGAATGGCTATTACCGGAAGCCGATGATTCAGAATGCCTTTATTAACCCCCTGGAGCCATATGAATTACTTTTATGATGGATGGATGCAATTTTTTTTTTTTGGGGGGGGCTTCAAAATCTCAGTTACTATTCACTCCCATTATAAAGCTTATAAGAGCCAGAATATTTTAGTGCTGGGCAAAGATTAATCACGATTAATCACATCCAAAATAAAAGTTTGTGTTTAAATAATATATGTTTGTGTACTGTGTATAATTATTTTGCATATATAAATACACACACATGCATGTATACATTTAAGAAAACGTCTTATTTATATATAATATAAATTCTATATAAATATATATAAAGTATATGCATGCAAATATTTCTTAAATATACACATGCATGTGTGTGTATTTATATATACAATAATATATTTATTATACACACAGTACACACACATATATTATGTAAACGCAAACTTTTATTTTGGATGTGATTAATCTTTGCCCAGCACTGTTTTTAATACAACTACAATTGTGTTTGGCTGGATGAAGAAACTCATATACATCTAGGATGGCTTGAGGGTGAGAAAATTATGGGATATTTTTTCATTTTTTGTTTAAAACCATTTAAGTTTTCACATTATAAGCCTATTATCCGATACTGATCTGATGGAAAGCGCTCGAGCAGCGTAATGTTGCTGTCGTGACCTATTCACGTGACAGCGATTCCGCGCGCATTTATGTAGCGCACTTGAACTCGCAATGTGATTTTTGTAGTTACTAGTTTGTTGTTTCTCCTGCTGGATAGGTTATTTATGAAGCATGCAGGGAATTTTGTTATTACAGATTCCAGCGGGAGATTCCACTGAAACACTGTTATTATAATAATTTACAATATATTCTAGGTTTATGTTGAAATATGTTTGTTGAATGTATTATGTTGTGCTGATTTGACCGCTTTGATAATTGCCTAGCATTTTTTTATTTATTGCCAGTCAAAAATGTATATTGTCATCATTTATTCACCCTCGTGTCATTCCAAACCCTTACGACTTTCACACAATGTCTCTGTCAAGTGCCATCTTTGACATATGCCAAGTTTGAACAGGCACAATACGTGAGAGCTGTGGTGGAGGATGAGATTTCACTGAACAACAACTTCAATTTTGGTCTGTTCCCCACACAAATCTATCATATAGTTATATGGAGCTTTTATGGAGCTTTTTAGAGTTTGACAGCATAAATACACTTCCATTGCATGGAAAACAGCAAGTATACTTTGTTTTGCATGGAAGAAAGAAAGTTGTGTATGTTTCTAATGACATGAGGGTGAGTAAATGATTGTCATTTCTAAGTAAATTATTCCTCTAAAATCAATTTTTCCTCTGCGTGTGATCTTTCGTTTTGTAGTTTTAGGTATGAGATAATGCAATTTTGCTCTTGCTCCAGGATTTACGGGAAGTTCTGTCCTAAATTTGGTATTCATCACTCTATATTATAACAATGCAAAGCATTTTCCCATTTCCATCTGTGTGAATGCGTGCTGTAATGTCGAGTTATGAAATTAGAGAGCATCTGTCTTGCGTCTCGGTCTTTGCAGAGTGTTTTATGAGTCCGTAATGGAATCAGAGTTCATATGCGACTCCAGTCTGCTGAAGAGCAGGACGTCGTTAGAGGTTTCTAAGTCACTTTAAGGAGACAAGACAAAGTGGGAATGACTCCGTTTGTATGCCGCGTGTGAGTGTGTTTGTGTGCTTAGGGTAAGTGGTGGCCATCAGCTCGGAGACACAAGAAACCAGCAGCCCATTAAAAAGCCATTAGCTAAGGCCGTCTCTCTTGCCGTCGAGTTTGTGTTGTGTGTCAAACAAACAGCAGGAGAGAGAGAGAGAGAGAGAGAGACGGGGCAGTGTGATTTCAGAAAGAAAATCTGGAGGTGCGCTCTTAAAGTCAGCGTAAAATCAAAATGGACTATTATTTATTTTCTTAATAGCGATTCATTGCTTAAATTACATTAAATAAATAAGTTGCCTGTGAAACAACTTCCCACTTTTGCTGATATCATCAAACCCTCTTATTTTTCAACTCCTCCTGTTTTCATGATCCAGTCAGATATAATATATCAAATTAAGTCCCGACCTTAATTTTATACTTATATTGTTCCAAATTTTGGGGTAGGTAAAATTTTCTTCTTTTAAAGAAGTCTCTTCTGCTCACCAAGGCTGCATTCGTTTGATCAAAAATAAATACAGTAAAAACAGGAATATTGTGAAATATTATTACCTTGTAATATATAATATATATAATTCTTGTGATCAAAGCTGAATTTTCAACATCATTACTCCAGTCTTCAGTGTCACGTGATCCTTCAGAAATCATTCTAATATGCTGATTATCAATGTTAAAAACAGTTTTGCAGCTTCATCATTTTGTGGAAATATTTTGTAGAATCAAAAGAACAGCATTTATTTGAAATGGAAATCTTTTGTAACATTAGTACTGTCTTTACAGTCACTTGTGATCTGTTTAATGAATCCTTGCTGAATGCAAGTTTGCAAGCCTTAATGACCCAAACTTTTTAGTTTAGTACATGTATTTAAAATGGGTTGCAAACTGTGTTGACTTTAGTGAAAAACATTCACGCTGTCTCCAGAACGTACAGTGAAAACTCAGTTTCGCTGTGATCCCGGGAATGGTGCTGCTTGGATTTGTCTTGTACAGTTCAGCAGGCCAGCCTCATTTTTCACACAGCGCTCACACTTTTCACACATCGACCCGTGAATGTGTGTGTTTTTGTGTTAGGAGTGACAAAAACGTGTGAGAGAGGATCTTCGAGACAAGCCGAGAGTTCTTAACCTCTCTGTCTGTGGTGAATAGTGACTTCTTCTGTTCTGTAGAATCGGTTTAATGTTTTCTCCGAGCACAGCTGCCCACACACATCTAGAGAGACTGTAGACGGGCTGTTTACTGTGATTGAAGTGGACATTCATTGGTGGTGCTTGCTGACTTAAAGTATTAAACTTTGGCATGTAATTTGTACTGGCAACACCCCATAACGCTCTTGCATCGTGATGGCAAGTTTTGCATGGGCGATCGCCACTCATTTTGTAGTTAAATCTAGCCGAGTTGAGATTTTAAAGTTTGTGGTAAAATTCGACTGGTGATATTCATACTTAGAGTTTCCACTAATGTCAGCTGGGAATCCTCATTCGTAATTTATGGGAGATAAAGAAGAGAAATATAAAGAGAGTGCCATTGCTTCAGGGAAAAAGTCCCATGATCCTTTGCAGTGAGGGCTTTCAGCCAATAGGAGATGAGCGTTGCTGACATTAACCTGCTGACCTCTGGGCATGAGTGCACTCACTGTTGAAGAAATGCATGTTTTTAATGCGAGTGTGATCTGTTTGAAGAGCCGTGCTGAATACAGAAGAGTGTGTGAGCGGCACGCAAGGTCTTTTGTTTTATGCTGTTCTTTGCCGCCTTTGTTTCTTTTAATTGGATGAATGTAACGCAACTGTCATGCACACAAAGACAGTCAAAGATAATGTGTGCGTGTTGGTGAACATCTAAAGGCCCTTTCACATGACTCGCGTCAGGGTTTTAACGTGACTCTCAACACAAGCGCCATGTGCCGCTTTGACCTCCACATGAAAAGAGTTGCGTATCGTGTCAAAGGAGAGCGATTTCACGGGGTTGCTGGGAAATGTTATGAAAACAGTTGTTTCATGATATTAGTTATTTTCACGAAAAAAATGTGACAATATTTTGACAATATTGATTATAATCTTAATATTTTTGCATTTCCTCTGCAACCGCTTAAAATAGTGTTATTCTTTGACCAAACAGATGTAGAGTATTATTTTTATTTATCATTGTAAGTATTATTTTTACTATTACATTCTTCATTAATATTTGAATAGCTTTTATTTTTTCACTTTTCATTTCAATTTGTGCTCAAGTTTTAATTTTTGTTTATTTATTTTTGCAATATTTCTGTTTTGCTTTAAGTTTTAGTATGTCAATTCAACTTAGAAAAAAATTATAGAAATGTTGCCTTTGTGGCTAACTGAAATGAAATACGTTTTTAAGTTTAAGCTGGTTATTTATCCTTAAAAGTTTAATTTTAAGTTTAAGTTATCTTGCATTGGTCACATGCTTTCATGCTTGTGGTTGCCAGATGTCAAGAGTTTTATACCCCAATCAGAGCTTTTCCCTTAAAGGGATAGTTCACACAAAAATGAAAATTCTGTCATCATTTACTCCCCCTTATGTCATTCCAAACCTGTAAGATTTTCGTTCATCTTCGGAACACAAATTAAGATATTTGTAATAAAATCTGAGCCAGGTCTGTACTCTCCATTGATGACTACGCAACTTCCATTTTGAAGCTTCAAAAAGTTCATAAAGAGATCGTAAAACTAATCCAAACTAATTGAGCGGTTTAGTCCAAATTTTCTGAAGAGACTCGATCGCTTTATATGATGAACAGATTTGATTTAGGCTTTTCTTCACATATAAACATTGATCAGCGAACATAAACAGAAGCTCAACCGAACCTGCTTTATGCGCGAGAATGAACCTCATTGGTTCTTGCAGAAGCTCAAACATGATGCGTAACACGAGAATGAACCTCATCGGTTCTCGCACGTCAAGTGAACATGCTTGAGCTTCCGTTTACCACAACTGATGTGTGAGTTGATGAATGTTTATATGTGAATAAAAGCCTAAATGAAATATTTTCATCATATACTGAAAAGCGATTGTTGTACTTCAGAAAATTTGCACTAAATCGCTTAATTCATATGGATTAGTTTTACGATCTCTTTATGAACTTTTTGAAGCATCAAAGTGGTAGTTGCCTAGCTGTCGATGGAGGGACAGAAATCTCTCAGATTTAATCAAAAAGATCTTCATTTGTGTGCTGAAGATGAACGGAAGTCTCATGGGTTTGGAACGACATGAGGGTGAGTAATTAATGACAGAATTTTCATTTTTGGGTGAACTATCCCTTTAAATGGATACATTTTCTGCCCAGTGTATTACTTAATCTTCCCGAACAGGCAACCATGCACTCATGCTTCCTCTGTTCTGAAAAAAGTGCTGATGATCTGAAAACACCGGTGTGGCACGCAAGGGCAGAGCCGAGAACTGTGGGAATGGAGTGAGAACGGTGTGACACACACAGGTGACGCTCATTAGCACTAGCGCCACCCGCCATGGTCTGTTCCCATGGCTCTCAGCACCGTACTGCAAACCCCGCAAACTTGTTAGATGAAGTTTAGCGATCTCCACTGCCAGTGTTTCCTTTCACGCGGTCATTTGCTGTGACAAAATCTGCAAGCAAACATCAGTGATGAACTGTAATATATCTGAACAGGAATCTCGACTATATTTTTTGCGACTGTTGTTGCTGAATAAATGCACACAACTTCTGTGCCAAAATACAAATTCTTTTTTGTTGCTGTTTTAATAGAAAAACATTAACATAATATGTAATTGTTGGAGTTAAAGCGCCTCTATTATGCTTTTTTGGATATTAAAGGTTAACTCTCGCCAAATTGCAACCTTGGCTATTTTTGTTAATCTACCCGAGTCAAACATTCATGTAAAAGCATAATTAGAATGGAAACAACACTTTTAAGATTGACCGTATTTTTGTTTTTGGTCAAAATGCCTTGTGAATGGGAGTGCTAAGGGCACGACTATGATAGCATCAAAGTCGCTATTTTTAAAACACTAAGAAGGCTCGACAACATGAAACTTTGCTCAAAGTATCACCAGGGGCTCTACACATGAACACGTAAAAAGCACGTAAAAGTCCTGGCAGAAAGCGATGCATTTTGTATAATTTTTTCCGAAATGTTGACAACTTGGTGTTAACTAATAATTGTTGCAAACTGGTACTACCAACAAAATATTAGTGCATTCCTGGAAATGGGCGTCGTTACACTACATCCTTATGAATCGCTTTCTGCCAGGACTTTTACGTGTCCTTCACTTCACAGAAGTGACGTCGCATAGCGGTAGCATTAGCCATCAGGCAAGTGTTATTTAAATAAACTCCTGATGTACTTACAAACTTTCCAATGCCTCGTTTTATGAGTACAGAACCTATTTGTACTACTGTAGAAGTTTGGTACCATTCTGGGCATTATTAGTGGGGTAATTTACGAGATACAACCTTGGATCCATTAGCGCCTGCAATAAGTCATTCGGCTGATATCTCTAAATAAGCTCTAACTTTAATAATGTTCGACCAAGGGAAAAAAGGCTTCTGGGGGGGGTGTTTGGCTTGAGGTCATGGTGCAAAAGACCCTAGGTTGAAATTACTCCGAACCATCCCTTTAATATGATTTAAGATTCTGGTTCCTAAGAAATTTTACTTTTGGGATTTCCATTTTTAAGGCCCTATATGGTTCAATGATGAACAATGAGTCCGCACACCAGAAGATGCTCCTTTGCAATTTTAATAGTTGCTCACCAACTTATGACGTTTCGGGCCCAAGCCCTTCATCAGACATCGTCTGAAGGGCCCGAAACGTCATAAGTTAGTGAGCAACTATTAAAATTGCAAAGGAGCATCTTCTGGTGTGCGGACTCATTGTTAATCTTTGCTATTATTTGTCTGTCCAGCACCCAGCTTTATTGTTTTGGATGTGCGTGCTGCACCTTTGAACCCTATATGGTTCAACCCCAGAGATATTGGGGCCTCAATGCAGCTCTGTGTCCAAATTGTCGAATTTGACCCATTTTCAATGGTTGAAACCGAATGTGATTTTGTGTTTATCCGGTCATGGCTGTTAACGCCACATATAACCAAAAAGGAACAGTAGCCCAGGGTTTAGGAATGTAGAGTGAGATTCTGAATAGCCAGGATTAATTGTTAACTCTGGGTGAAGTATGAGCAGTGTGAAACATACAATAAGATAACCCAGGATCCCATTTAACTGGGGATTAGAATTACCCAGGGTTACCTTTTCAATTGTGAGACCACTTAAAAGTTTCAAAGTTTTAGGTATTATCAGCGATTCCACCAAATATGCCCCTTAGCAGTGGATACAACTCAATCTGACAATGCTTCACACATGTTATATAACAATAACAGTAATCCTTAATACAGTTCAGACGAATGTGGATTTATTTTAAAGGCATTTTGACCGAAACGGAAAATACGGTCAATCTTAAAAGTGCCGTTTCCATTCTAATTATGCTTTTACACGAATGTTTGACTCGGGTAGATTAACAAAAATAGCCTAGGTTGCAATTTGGCGAGAGTTACCCTTTATGTTTAATGTAGTGTGTAATATAGCTGTGAGTGACTGTAAAAGGTCTGCAAAGTTTCACAGATCAAAAGATAAATGGAGTTAATGTCTCCTAAAAGAAAGAACTGATTCTGAACAGTATGAAATGAGTCGTCAGAAATTCCTGTTTTACTTCCTGCGCGAACCTAAGTAGGTTTAAGTAGTTGTAGCTGAGGCCTGGAAGAGTTTGTTGAGAAGACGCTGTTTTCTGTGCTGCCAAAGCAAATCCACTTTGCATGAACTTCCAAAGGATGAGGATTCGCGCTGGAATTGAGACTGTAAAACCGATGCCAGTGTTACTGTTCATATCACTGTGTATAAAGTGCTGAAGCAGCTGAAATTCGGATACGGAAATAGGCGTTTGGTTTCCGACACGTGCTGCAAGCGGTTGACCAATCACAACAGACTGGGCTGTCTGACCAATCAGAGCAGAGCAAGCTCTCGGTAAGGAGGGGTTTCCGATTCCGAATCATTTATTGAACTGTTTCAGACACTGTGAGAAAAGAGGTGATGGTGCAATCGATATTATGAGAAAAGTGTTTTATGAACTATTGTAAGGGACCTCCAAGCAAACAAATATTATATTCAATATTATAACTTCAATATTAGGGATTTCACTGGTTTAGCCTTCGAGAGAGGCTTCTTTTTTGTACCAATTTTCATAGAGAGTGTGTTGATTTATATGTTAATATAATACATTAGGAATCTAGATGAGGTAAAATAAAACATGCATATTGGCGTAGGAAAAGTGAAAGTGCAATAATTCTGATGAACTATAAAGTGAACATTTTCATAATTAATAATCGTGATTATAATTTTTGAGCAAAATATTAGTGCAACCAGTGTAACCATTATCGTGCAGCCCTAGCCTGCGGATTTCATGTTGAATGCATTTAAACTGTCTCTCTATCTCTCTTCAGGCAGTGTGCTCATCAGAGACTGTAATGACTGTGATTATGATGGTTATATATCACCTCTGAGCTCTCTCTCACACACACACACACACACACACAAATATCTCAGCACAGACGGTCCGTCACACACAGCAACACACGGCCCGTTTGCTCCCACAGCGGGTTCGCTTGCACAATAAGAGCATTGTGTGCGTCACAGTAACACTGAGAGTCGGCCTTGCGAAACGCAACTTCTGTACGGGCGAGAGTGAGTTCTGGAGGGAAAAATGGGGCCAACGGAGATGCATATTTACATGATGCGCATGTTTCCCAGGCCTTTGATCATGGACGTTCGCAGTAGTCAGCAGTAGCGTTGTGATTCTGCTGTGTTGGGGATGCTATTCTTAGCATGGATGATAAATGTAAAAACGCTCTTCGGGAGAAGCTGCACTCTGTTCGTGCCACGTTTTCTGTGCACAAATAATGATAGTCTATAAAAAATTACGCTCTTCAGCTAAAGGACTAACATCTGTGACCGGTGCTGTTACATTACATGAGCACTTTAAGAGATTGACAGCTTCATCAGCCAATCACAGCAGCCTCAGCTGCATAGAGGCGGGAACAGTGTCCCTGTACCTGCTTTAGCATGTGTTGTAAGAGTGTGTCGCTGTGGCCTAATTACGGGAAGTGTCTTATATATGAACTTTGGTACACTGTATATTAAGCAAGTGGCTGAAGATGTACTTCACTGTGACTGTATCTAGTGACCTACATGACGTAACAGCAAAATTCATTTTGAGTGGGTTTCACTAAAACAATTATTTTCAATTATTTGATCAATTATTTTAATAAAATTTAATTCACATTTATTTGTATAGAGCTTTTCACAATACATGTCGTTTCAAAGCAGCTTCACAGAAAATGCATGTTCTTCATCACATTTTTATTTATATAACACATTTTTTTTTTCGTTAATTGAAATAAAGCTGAAATAAATTATAAATATTAGATAAACTTAAAATAAAAAATAAAAACTTAAGTACTAATTTAAAAGTTAAAATAAGTATCATGTGACACTAAAGACTGGAGTAATGATGCTGAAGTAATGATCAGTTTTGCACCACAGGAATAAATTATTTTAATAATATTTCACAATATGAAACATGTTTTACTGTATATTTGATCAAATAAATGCAGCCTAGGTGAGTAGAAGTGACTTATTTAAAAAAGAAAAAAAGAAAATTCTGTATATATAAGCTGTAAAAAGTGAACAGTTGGATCAACTTAAAAAAATTAAATTATCACGTTTTTCACGATAAAACTTAATTTCTTTAGGTGTTACCAATTGAAGTAATTTTTTTAAGTTGATCCAACTGTTCACTTTTTACAGTGTACTAGCATACTACTCTTACTATTACCATACTTTTTCTCACTAAATTGTCAGAAACAGAAGAGTATTATACCACAGAATACTAAATGACCTGATGTACTTGCCCAAATATTGAATAAAAATGTAATTAAAATTAGACAATAATGGTTTTAATTCCGTGTACGATAACTGAATGCCAATTACTTGCAACTTGCAGAGGTCATGTGACCAGGGCTGCACGATCGTGATATGGCTTAGTGTGATTATCAAATCAAAAGGTTGCGATTTAAATAAATAAATATATGCACTGCATGTTTCAGAGTAAATCTGTTATTTATTATTACTATTATTATTACATTTTACATTTTATAGCCATATTAATATATAATCACAGAATTTTGGCCAAATTGTGCAGTCCTGCAAACAAGCACAGCAAAATTATATATTTTTTTAATTGCATTTTAAATCTAATTTTTATTTAAAAAGCCCAATTAGATTTAATTTTTTTTCTCTAAATCATGCAGCCCTACATGACAGCCATATCCAGTGTATAGTGTGCAGTGCTATGTTAGTATTCCATTCTGAACATATTGTAGCCCATTTCCCAGAAGAGAA
>NC_140221.1:43835501-44030501 GCF_951802725.1 Rutilus rutilus | reverse complement strand
TGCACTAAGCCATTCGGCTGATATCTCTAAATAAGCTCTAACTTTAATAATGTTCGACCAAGGGGGAAAAAGCTTTTGGGGGGTTGGGGTTTGGCTCGAGGTCATGTTGCAAAGGACCCTAGGTTGAAATTACTCCAAACCATCCCTTTAAGATAACTTTAATACTTCTTGAGTTACAGGCACACGAACGTGGGAAATTCATTGTGGGAACCACAAGCAGACATTATCAGTGTTTATTTATTCAAACAGTAAACAGTTTACAGTATGTCTATTTGTTTGATTTCATAAAAAAAAAAAAGAAGAAAAAAAAAGGAGTGATTGATGATGGACCCTTTTGTAAGGAATAATCCAGTCACAACGTAAATAAATAAACTGACATTTTGGCCAAGTGACATAAGACATAAGATCTGGAACTAAACTACTTCATATCCGTTCAGTTACAGCCATGATAATGATCAGCTATCAGTATCTGTCCAAATTTCACTGCATGCCTAATTAATAAAGTTTCTGACCCCTTCAAATGATGAAACATGGTCTGTTTCTTCAACCACAAATGCGCAGTACGGCTTTAATTATGCAGCCAATGACATCAGCGGGAAATTAGGGAAGCGAGATGTATGCTAATTAAGAGATGAGAGATTGTCATCGACTACCTTTGAAAAGGGCTAATGGAGAATTTGGCACATAACTTGGGTTAACGCACACGCTCTCTGCAGCGAACGTCTCTGTCAGAGATCGGGCTCGAGCGTAATTAATCATTTTATCTGCAGATATTGTTTAGTATCACTTGCTGTGCAGAGTCCAAGAGGAACATTTTATTGCTCAAATGTTACTAGATGTCAGAGACTTAATGGAGTTATGTGTTTTCATAGTATTTCATATAAAATGTGAATCGATAGTTGTCATACGGTAAGAGTATAGAGCTGTAAAGTGAGTGCGGAGCCGCCCGTGGTCTTGGGAGCATTTGATGAATGTTTGAGTTCATATTGAGATCTCTGACTTTGTCTTTGCACAGTCTGAAACTCTTTTTAAAAAGATCTCATTTGTGCGGGCTGCTTGAAACGGATCTCTCGGGAAACAAAAATAGCACTTTGAACTTTAAACTGTATTGCTGCTATCAGCGGGAAGCAGAACTCAGTGTAACACACTATACGTCTTAATATGTGGTAATTAGTTCCCTGTAGTTTCATTAATTGATTCACGGGTGAATAGCCACAGCTCAGCTGAAGACAAGTGAATCTGTTTTCCTGCGGCTGACGTGAGGTGAGAGGGGGAGAAATGTGAAATATTACTATAAAGATGGATCAAGATTGTGGTTTTTGAGATTTTTGATGATCTACAGTACTGTTCAAAAGTTTGGGGTCAGTAAGATCACCAAGGCTGCATATATTTGATTAAAAATGCAGTAATATTGTGAAATATATAAAAATTTTTTTTTTAAATAACTATGTTCTATTTGAATATATGTTAAAATGTAATTTATTCCTGTGATCAAAGCTGAATTTTCAGCATCATTACTCCAGTCTTCAGTGTCACATGATCCTTCAGAAATCATATAATATGATGATTTGCTGCATTTCTGATTACTATCAATGTTGAAAACTGTTGTGCTGCTTCATATTGTTGTGGAAACCGTAAATTATTATTATTTTTGGTCATGATAAAGGATTCTAAAAGTGCAAAAGAACAGCATTTACTTTAAATCGAAATCTTTTGTAATTATAAATGTCTTAACTGCCACTTTTGATCAATGTAATGCATCCTTACAGAAAATAATTATAATTTCTTTAAAAAATGTGACTTTTACGTTTTGAACGGTAGTGTATATTACTGTAACACTCATGTGGCAAGTTCTTAAAATTGTAATATTTGCATTTATGTTGATTTACGTTATGTTCATAGCATTTTGATCAAACAAATAAATAGCACTCGTGGCAGTGAGATTATTTAGCTGTTTTTTCTTGCATATCTGTGACAGTCATTGAGGTCATTGAGTTTCTCACAGCATCATGATTTCTATGGCATGGGATGAGTCAGTCCGTCTCTTTGTAAAACCTGTCACAGAAATGTGACAAAGACACTGTGTGATGTTCTTCCTAATGTTTTGATCTTGGTGGCTTTATGTGAAGGATATTTTACATATACAGAATGCGTCACGTGGAGTTCTGGAGGGGAAAAACTTCATTCTGGATAAACCTCTAATGGTAAAGTTGTTAAAAGATGGATTTTGATGTAAACCATGTAATGTTGCACAGTTTCTATAGCCAACTCCAAAGTCACACAGATATATTTACTCATCAGCATCTGTTTTTCCTCTCATTTGGCTCTTGGAGTGTTGATTTAGTTTTTTTGTAACATGCGATTTTATTGTTTCAGTAAATGAATAGGTCCTGACACAAAAAGCAAGCGTCACGTCACTGTACCAAGTATGAATTAGACAGAAGTCAGCTATATTTCTGTTGATCTGCAATGAACTTGTTGTCACACCGCAGCCAATTGGCCATTAGATTGTATTTTGCATAATTTTTTTTTATGTTACCCCTTAGTGATATGGATTATTTTGCTGTTTTTCCTTTTTGCTCAAATTTTTTTTTTACTCCCCAAAGTCAGTTTTTCCTCTTATCTGGCTCTTTTTTGTGTTTTTGTAAAAATAATAGATCACGACACAAAAAAAACAAGCTTCACGTCACTGCACCACATATAAAGCATTAATACGTATAAATTAGAAGTCAGCTATTTTTCTGTAAGTCTGTATTGTAAATGAACTTGTTGCAACCAGCAGTATGGTGTTTTTCTTTCATGTTGGCACCAGCGAGTTTTAAATTATTCGGCTCAAAGCCTCATCTGAGCTTTTGTTGTGGTGTGTTTGAGCGACAGAACCGAGCGTGTGGAAAGAGTGGACATGACCGCGTAAGACGATCTCTCTCTCTCTCTCACTGACTCGGGTAAGTGGATTATACTGTGAAATTTAAACTATGATAATTTCTTTCACAGAAAACACTTGAATTACAAACAGCTTTCATAGCAATTAAAATAATCAGCTAAGTGGCCGTTCTGTTTCAAAGCTGTGTGTTTTTTCTGTTATTAAGAAATACAAAAGCAAGAGGCACTTAAGTGTGTGTGTGTGTGTGTGTGTGTGTGTGTGTGTGTGTGTGTGTGTGTGTGTGTGTGTGTGTGTGTGTGTGTGTGTGAGAGAGTGTGTGTTGATGAAGTCATCTCTCCGGCTGACTGGGGAGGACAGCAGGAATGTTTACTGGAGTCATACAGGCACCCCCCCGCACACACACACACACACACACACACACACACACACACACACACACACACACACACACACACACACACACACACACACACAGAGAGAGAGAGAGGTATGCAGCCCAGTCTATCTTTAGAGAAAGAACCTATTACTCTGACACACAGATATACCACATACACACACACACACACACGCACTGACAGACAGATGAGATCAACCTTGATTCAGATCTGATTGGAATTTCTGTTAGAACAGAATAGAATCGAAAGAAAATGAGTATATAATAAAATAAAACACCAAAAGTATAATAGAATCGAAGAGCTAAATTAAAACAGCCTATGTAGAGTAGAGAGTAGAGTAGAGTAGAGTAGAGTAGAGTAGAGTAGAGTAGAGTAGAGATTTGTACAGTAATACACAACCATTTGGGGTCAGTACATTTTTAATTAATAGCCTACTTATAATCAGAAAGCATGCATTAAAGTGATCAAAAATGACAGTGAGTTACATGAATAATGTTACAAAGATTTCTATTTCAAATAAATGCTGATTAAAATTGTAACAGTTTCCACAATAAAAAAGAAAAAGAGCAAAAGAGAATTCTTTCAATAACTTACAGACCTCAAACTTTTGAATGGCAGTGTATTTAGAATAAAATAAAACAAAATAGAAAATATAATGAATATATAAAAAGTATAATATAATAGATGTGAAAAGCCGAGTAGCCTATAAAATATAGGAGAACAGGAAGTAGATTAGAATTAAATAAAGTATAGTATAGAATACAGCAGAAGGTAAAACATACTTAAATAGAACAGAACTGTATTAAATATAATAAAATACAATAAAAAAGAATAAAATATAGCAAAGTAAAATAAAATGAACACGAGAGATACACAAGACAAGAACAAAACAGAACAAAGAAGAGAATAGGATCAAATAGAGTACAGTTGATTGGGAAGTAGAATAGTTCAAAACACTGTAAAACATGTTCAAAGTTGTAAATAAAATAATGATTATTAAAGTATGTTTACAAGAAACTTTCTTCTCACATTGAATTTAATGTTACTTGCCATTTCTTTGCAATTATTTGTGGAATACTTGCAGCGCTGAGTGAAAATGGTTTCCTTTGAATAGAGCAAATAGAAAACTGTAGATAAAAGCGCTCTTTTGAAAGCTCTGGGGTATTTGGGGTAATTTTGTTCTGCCGGCGGTGTTTTATGGCGGTGGAGGTCGGGAGGTGTTTGTAGTCTGGTGTTTTAGGAGCTGGACTCAGCATGAGAACCAGTGAGACTGTGAGCATGTGCTGGGTGTGCTGGTTTGATGGAGCGACGGGGGAGAGGATGGACAGATCGGATGGCCTGAGAGAGGGGCTTTAGCGTCTGGCGTGTTTAGCGTGTTTAGAGTGAAGTTTCCCTCTATCTGTCAGCACACCAAGAATAATGAAGACATGCAGAGACACACACACACGCACTCAAAAACGACATCTGGAACGCATTACTGGCCTTCATCCGCCTTTTACACACTTTACACCAGAACAGGCTACTGATAACAGCTGAAAACAATTACTGAACTCTACACACTGCTGTTAAGTGTAGACGAGGTTAAGTGTGTGTGTGTGTGTGTGTGTGAGATAGAATTACACTGCAAACAGTAGTTAGATCACCACTTAGAAATGGTCAAACACCCGTGGAGGATTGCAAATCGCTGCCATTAAAGACTCTCTTCTCAAAAATAACATCTCTATATGACAAAACACATCATATAGAAACATTTTTACATTATGCAGAGTGTTTTGTTACTTTAAAGTGGCCATATCATGTAGTATATTTAGACATATGCTAGCGTTCAGTTCACAGATCTCCTCGCCAGTTCACACAGACCATTTATAGACACTGAGGTTAAGCCAATCAGAAATAGTCTCAGTTGAGCTCATTAACATATGATGGCCCTCATTTGGATATCAGCACCTATTCAACACTTATTTTGCTCATCACATTTACCCAAAATCCTGCTCTTAAAGGCTTAAGCATGTTAGATGCTTCACAAAAACATGTTTATTAATAGCTTTATTTATTTGCAGCTTTTGGATTAGTGTACTAGGTACTAGAATGTTCCAAACATTCCTTTTGCAAATATTTTAATAATCCAGTGAGATTGTTTTTGCATGAAAATCAATGCAATATTGATGGTTTTATTTTAGTATGATTAATTACTCATTTTTTTAATTGGTTTTTTTTTTTATTCGTTTTTTTTTTGGTTGTCGCTTTAATTTTAGTATAGCAATTGTTTATGTGCTTTTGTCTTTTTTTGTAAAGTTTTTTTTTGTAAGTATTTATATATAGATTTAATTCATTTTTATTTCATTTTTAGTAATATTTGTACTTGAACTTAATTTAAATCAGTAGCAAAGGCAACATTTTTTCATGTAAAATGTATGTTATTTTATTTAATTTAAGTTTCTTTTATTTTTTTAATAACACCACTGGGCCAAATAAGAGGGAAAAAGAATAATATTCCAAATATTAAATGTATTGCCTAGTCCTGCTTGCATTTATAAGAGGGCTTTAGATGGCAGAAGTGTAGAATGTGGGTCGAGAGTTGTTTTTACACTATGAAAGGACTGTATTGAGTGTTTTGTGGACAGATGTGGCTGTGAAAGAGTGAAAGAGTTTTCTTCATCACAGACAGTGAGACATGGGCGGTCTGACGGTCGACTGATTTAGAGGCCGACACACACACAGCGGCGTACGAGGAACTTCTCTATGATTTATTCATAAGGATCGGTCAACACCCTTATATCATATTCTGCAATATTTAAAATACAGCCGTGTTGTCAAAAACGCAGACGAACTCCAGCATGTGTGCGGCTCTACGTGTCTGAGAAAATGTGACATTTTAAGACGTGAGACCTTGACTATTTGAATACTGTAAACACTGTGCTGCTTTCAGCTCTGTTTAAGTGGTGTGCATGTCAACTTCTGTCTCAACTAATGCTGTGTATTCGGAGGCCGGGACTGCTTATTTGTTCAAAGAATGGCAGATGATGCGAGTGCTTGGGAAATCATGTTTGGAATCAGTTATTGGCTATGTTCAGAATAGCATACAACCATTCCGACAGTATCCAGTATGTGTACTGTTCACAGTTTGCTGTTTTATTAGTACCAAATACCAGTATGACCTACAGTAGGCTACTACTCGAATAATCAGCACGACTTGATCTTTCATTTCTTGTGTAATACATGAACTGGAAGCAAAATATTGGATGGTATTTTTACATTATTATATTTTTATTTACTTGATAACTTGATAAAAGCCATTTTTATTCAAAATTGAATTCAATAATCGTGTTTAATTCCAAGAAGATAACTGAACGCCACACATATGGAACATATGAGGCCATGCGGCAACAATGTATCATACTGCAGTTTGAAAATTGTTTTTATGCATTTTGGCAGTTGCTTTAATCTAAAGTGATTTACATTGCATTCAAGGTATACATTTGATCAGAAGTGGGTAGTAACGAAGTACATTTACTTTGTTACATTTACTTGAGTGTTTTTTTGGTAAAATTGTACTTTTAAGAGTAGATTTAAATGTGGGTACTTTTACTTTAACTCGAGTACATTTCTAATGGAAAAAACTGTACTTTTACTTCGTTACGTTGGGCGACGTTCCTCTCGTTACTTTATTTGAATGCAATACATGTTGTTAAATGTGTAGTTTATACCAAGCGCACTGTATCTTTTTTTCTGGTAACAGGAAGAATTAAGAACATCAGGAGCGTTAGATGAAGTGGCCGTGGACCTACAGTACAGTCAGTGAAAGCAAATCTGCAAATGCATCATATTTTTGCCAGCGATGAAGATCTTTATTAGTTGAACATCTTCGTAAGCTGTCTGTGAATTACACAGGACGATACATTCAATTTCATTTCATTCAGGTAATACATTTTACAACCAAACAGATTATGACTACAAAGTATGACATTACCCGGTTTTTGGACATATACATCAATTTATACATTAAATAAGCTACCATTGTCCACAGTTTATGAAATGAACACCCGCCATCGCGCAGTAATGTGAATGCAAAACTCTGCATAAAGAGTCACTTTATTTCGACATTGTCTAATAATCCAAATGTAGTTGTATAAGATACTATTATATGAACCAAAGGACAGGCAATGATTTTCGGGCTACAGATGGCAGAAATAATGCTTGTCTCTTCTGTTTTTGTTGCAAAGATAGCCTAATTATGATAATAATAGTCATTTAAATAAAAAATATCAAAATAATATCATGTTATATATATACAGTATATATATGATCCGAAGTATCTAGTAACTAGCTACTTGAGTAGGTTTTTCATTGGATACTTTTTACTCTTACTCAAGTAACTATTAAAATTATTACTTGTACTTTTACTTTGAGCAAATATTTCTATAAGTACTTGTACTTTTACTTGAGTACAGTTTTTGGATACTCTACCCACGTCTGCATTTGATCAGTTCATGCATTCCCTGGGAACCGAATCCATGACATTGGCGTTGCTATCGCTATGCTTTTACTGTTCCAGCTACAGTTCTAGTGGTGCATAAATTACACACTTCACCTTTAAATGGGCTGCAAGACTCGATAAACATTAAGAAGCTCAGAGAGAATGAAACAAAATAATTATTGATCAGTTTGTCGTAATAGGCATGTACAGCAGAAGTCAATACTAATGTCGAAATGTGCAATGACTACAGAGTTTGACACAGTTCCCAGGCTGCCCAGATGAGTTCTTGGCAGGACATTTGTAAGATAATCAGAATTTTGTTAGTATTTGACATTACATAACTAAATGAATAATATTTAGTTTAAATATGACACATATTTTATATTAAACAATATTTCAAATATTTAATTAAAATTGTTTTAGTCATTGCAATATTTATGTTACTGGTTAATCAACTTTTTATAAATAATTTTTTTTTTTTTTGCCCAGCCCTATTTAACAATTACCATTCCTAAATATTTTATAAAAAGTGTATAGTGTATTTGGGTGATTATTAACCAGAATAAGTGGCAATATGGACCGGACTCTATGCCGTGAAGATTAGTTGAAGTGTTTCATGAGTGAAATCTCTTGTTGTATATGTTTAGGCTTGTTGCAGTGAGTGTTAAAACAGCGTTATGTCTTAATTGCATCAGTATCTGAGTTGCTGGATTCAGAGAGAGAGAGAGAGAGAGAGAGAGAGAGAGAGAGTCATAGATCAGACTGGGCTGTAGATCAGACCTATAGATTGGCATTACATTCAGAGCCTAATTCACTCACAACACACACACACAGCAGCATTAGTTAAATTACATTGTTTAGAGCGGCTGTCAGTCAGCACGCTAACCTTTGCTAAACGATTGGCATCTCAACAAATGAGTTTGTGCTGTAATGCAATAATGAAAGCTGACAAATAGCGCGCGCACACGCACGGACGCTCAGGGGAAGCCAAAGACTGATGCAGCACATCAACCAATCAATCCAGACCAATCCTACAACCGTACAGAACCAGATCCAGACAAGACAAACACACACACACACGTTCCTGAGCATCACCGTTTCCATCCATCCACTGGTTTATTGATCTGTCTCTACTGTATATCTACTTATTTAGATGTTCAGTCTTCAGTGTCACATGAATCAAAGTTCAAAAGAACAGAATTTATTTCAATTTGAAACCTTTTGTAACATTATAAATGCATTTTCTGTTGATCAATTTAATGCATCCTTGCATAATAAAAGTATTGATAAAAAAACTAAAAAACATTTTACTTAGGCCAACGGTTATATTATATATTAACATATATATATATATATATATATGTGTGTGTGTGGGTGTATATGTGTGTGTGTATTACAGTGTTAAAGATCAGTTTGATAAATGGTAATGGAAAATTATTTTTGCAATATCTTTATGGAATACACTTTTTCTCATGCCAAGTAAAGGGGACGTTTACACGACACTGTTTTTAAATAAAAACAATAATCGTTTTATTTGTTTTGGCCGTTCATTTACACGACAACAACGCTTTGTAGGCCTGAAAGCGCAAACTTTTAAAAACGGGTTTCAAAGTGCAAGTTTTTGAAAACGATACCGTTATCGCCTCTGTGTAAACTACAAAAACATTCATTTGTGAAAACGTTGACGTCATGCGCTTGCGTATTACGTGTTCGGTCTATAGGCGCGTAGTGTTTTTTACAAAGTGACATCGCCATCTACTGGCCTGGCAGCAGAATACAGCGTTTCAGTCGTTTTCACGGATCTGCGTGAACGTGGACACATTTTGTTCCCGTTTTTAGTACATTGTTGTCGTGTAAACGTACCCTCAGTGTAACCATAAAGACATACTGATAAAGACCTAAATGTTAAGACAGAAAGATCAAACTATTATATTGGATGTGGATGAATGTCACAACACATCAGGGTTGAACAGAAATTGCAGTGACAATAACTAATTCTGCATAAAGCATTTCAGATTATCTACATTTCAATATCAATACAGGCTAAATCTGTGTTTGTTTGTTTGTATAAGTTAAAACGCAGAGCTAATTTGACATGTAAATTGACTGATTTACCGCTATTATTGAAAGTTCAGTATGGTGATAATTATCTCACAAGTGTTTCATAGAGAGAGTGTTTTCTGCATAAATGCTGCTTTCTGGAACAGACACTTATGTTCCTTTCTAAACTCCAGTCATGACATCATCCCTCAAAAACTGCGCTGAACAGACGGCTGTGTGTTTGTGTCTTTATTTCACAGTTACTGGCAGAAATACTCATTTTAGCTGTAAAAGTGTCAGTGGTTCTCAAAGATTGTCTTTTCTTTCTTTCTTTCTTTCTTTCTTTCTTTCTTTCTTTCTTTCTTTCTTTCTTTCTTTCTTTCTTTCTTTCTTTCTTTCTTTCTTTCTCTTCTTCTCTGTGTCTCAGTGGTATAAATCTGTTCTCTCACACTAGTGTCTCTCGGGGTCTGATGGCAACTTTAGTCCTTGAGAGGGTGTGTGAGAGTCTCTGTGAGATCGAGTGTGTGTGTGTGAGGGGCACACAGTTCTTACTCTGTCTCTGTGTGTGTCGCTGAGCATGCTTGCTGCACATGTGGCATCGCCTCAAGGTCGTCCAGCGTGACTGTGTCCAGAGCTCAGAGGATGTTGGACTATATTGCGCATTTTTCTTTTAATTCTTAAAAGTCTTTTAATCCTTCTCTTTGCTACAGTTTTCTGAAGTTAATTAATAATTAACTCAAAATATACTTTTATTTTATCAGTACATATTGATTTACGATACAATGTACTATATTTAATTAATCAGCATATCGTAATTCGTTTACAAATTATAATTATTTTGAAACCTTCTATTTCTGACACTTTTATCCCTAGCCGAGTGTGTTCTCTTTGATTGTGCTTAGCACTGCGTATGTTAAAGGTATAGCGGAGGATTTTCCCGAATTTTAGAAAAGAACCGCCCTCTCCACTTTTTGAACAAATGCACATGCGCAACACTCTACCTGCTCCCGAGAGGGAACGCCTATTAAACGTGTGCACGAGAGAGCATGCACGAGCCTATAGTTCTCCTCGTGCACGCTCTGTTTACAAGTTGCTGTCGGCATGGCTCATACAAGCCTACTTTCCTTTACCTGTCGAGTAGAAACTTCGCGACTGAGGCATCAGTGGGAAGCCCAACCTGTGCTTTTAGCGCACGCCAGCGTGTGAAATATTCTCCCAAAAACAGTAACTCAAAAACATTCATGCAAGACAAAATGTCAAATGCCCTTCCGTGTTTTATCTACTTATTATACTGATCGATTGAGTGAGGACTCAAGACATGATCTGCAATGGAGAAGTAGCTTGTAGCATTTGTGTAATAAATACTATGTGAACACATTGGAATTATCAAAAATGAACACACAAGGTTTTAGAACATTTCAGCGTGATACCTCTTACCATTTGGTCATAAGGCTACTTTAGACAAATTGAGATGTTTACCGTGTCTGCGCGGTGCGTGACTTGTGCCAGGGCTAGCATCGCTAATCATAGCTTACATTAACTTTTACTAGCAGTGATTTTAAATGGATTTCTCCAAATAGCAAGCCAAACTTTACCTGTCAAGTAGAAACTTCGCGACTGAGGCATCAGTGGGAAGCCCAACCTGTGTTTTGAGCACACGCCATCGTGTGAATCGTGTGCACGAGCACGTACGACGGCCTTACGTAAACATATCACCAGAATGATTGACACTTAGGAGGACCAATAGACTTGATGATCCACCCGGAAAAAGAAAATCCTCCGCTATACCTTTAACATGATACACACACGGTCAAACATGCATGATGAATGTGTTTTAATGTGAATAAATCTCTTCAATCTGTTCACTTCTGTGTTTGTGAAGAGCATTTCTTTTCATAAAAACACAGATAAATGTGAATTGACAGGTGGAGAACCTAAGGCTGCTCTCTCTCTTTTCTGTAGATTGGTGTTTCTCTCTGTCAGAATAATTGATCGTGAATTGTTTCTTGTCAGGTGTTCGGTAAGTTTAGGGCATGTGAGTATAAAGACAAGTCTATGCTATATTCTACAAGTTTTCTAAAGTGATATAATAGAAATATCCTCAACTAGAGATCATTTGATTGTATGTGTGTTACTGTGGTGTTTATCAGCTCTTTATTTTAAGTTCAACTATTTCACCGCTTTTTCAGATATTACCTTTCCTTTAGTGTGTAATATAGCTGTTTATGACTGTAAAAGATGTGCAAAGTTTCAAAAATCAAAGTGCAGATAAATCAGAGTTATTGTCTCCCAAAAGAAACAACCGATTCTGAACTGCAGGTTTTAGTTTTAGTTAACTGGTATATTCCTGGTTGCAATGTTTGTTCCTTATTCTGTGTGACCGTAATAAACATGACAACATCCCAAGAATTATGAAATCCTCAGAAACGAGGATAAAATGTTACCATGGCCACATTTTAGTGGTGCACTGATAAACTACAGCTTCTGTGACGGTTTTAGGCCTGATCTTCAATCACTAGAATTGACATTGGAATGAAACGGCACTTGGAAGGAGATGTTGACGTGTCTCCTCAATTTTTATTTTTATTTTTTAGTTCAATTAGTCATATTTCAATGCCAATTTTAAATCGACAAGATTCAAGAAATTCTCAAATAAACATTTCAATTTGTCTTGCTTCTCGATTCCTGTTTACGCACATGGAAATTGTAATCCCTCGTTTATTTGGGAATGTCTAAAACGAGACACTGGCAGTTACAGTAAGCAGATGCATTTGTGTTATGGAGATGATAATTGCTGTAAACGACACGACGGCTACATTTTCAGCATAACAGCATGGATATTATTAGCGTCAGGCTCAGACGGCATGACCTCGGACCGCCCACAGTCTGTTTACTGACCGCCTGATGCATTCTGCACATAGAAATGACAAGCGCTGACTGAAATGTCAGTCGGGGAGCGCAGCACCTTGTTGTCCTAGCGAGCGGTTCATGACCGGAGCTGTAATGTGCACCAGACTTAAAGCTGATGCACTGTTGGTGATAACATCACGTTTTATTTAACACGGAGAGGGCATAGAGGAATAAAAGCATGATACAGCATCATTAAAACACACACGGAAATGCCAACAGACACGTATTATTGCTCATATTGTATGTTTAGCTGTACTTGTGATGGACAGATTTGGTAGAACGTCTGTTGGTGGAGCATCACAATAAAGTGTTAGCAGATGTTATGCAGACAGTCTACTAATACTCTATTAATAATCTAATGTCTGCTAGTTGACATGTAGTTGCAAAGGTACTTGTAGTTACAGTAGTTACTTGTAGTTACATACTATTATATTATATTAATGTCCAGATTTTACAGTAGAGCATCTATGTCATAATCACATCACACAAAGCTATCATATAACCTCAGAAGACTTTAAAGAATATAGCTGTGTGGACTTTTAAAATGTTTTATTGTTTTTTGTACTTTTGTATTTGTTGGAGCTTGACTGCCTCTGGTCACCATTAACTGCTATTACATTGCAAGAACTATGTAACGATTCTTGAGAAATTTGATGAAATAAATGCATTTGAAATGACACAAGTTTGAGTAAATGCTATCCTTAAACCATAGCTTTAGTTTAAGGATATTATTTGTGCATTTTGGCAGATTTGAAGTGAGTGTGGCCCCAATAACAGAGCGGATCTCCTGCTATTCAGCCTCGGCTTCTGTCTGCGTTTCTCCAGCCTCATCACCATACGTGTGTGTGTGTGTGTGTGTGTGTGTGTGTGTGTGTTGGCAGCTGGACTCTGGGTTGGAGTCATTCATCACGCTCAGGAGGAAGACGAGGGGGGTCTTCTGCTGTGTGATTTGTCGTGCAGTTCGGGGTGTGTCTGTTTTCTCTCTGTCTCTCTCGCTGTGGGATCTCATAGTGTCGGCTTCACAGCTGCTGAGTTACACATAAAGAAGCACTTCAGCTTTCACACACATCACCATCACGCAGGCCCTCAGAGACGGTGTGTGTGTTTTCTGTTATTAAGAAATACAAAAGCAAGAGGCACTTAAGTGTGTGTGTGTGTGTGTGTGTGTGTGTGTGTGTGTGTGTGTGGGTGTGTGTGTGTGTGTGTGTGTGTGTGTGTGTGCGTGCGTGCGTGCGTGCGTGCGTGTGCGTGTGCGTGTGCGTGTGTGTGTGTGTGTGTGTTTCTCAACTAGTTGTAGTTTGGTGAATAAAAAATGTGCTGGAAAATGAAATTAGCTAAATCTGACCAAATAAGTGTTATAAAGGGGAAAAGTAGTTGTTTTATACTTTTATAGGCAGGTCCGGGTCAGTAGCAGTGTTATTTTAATATTCTTTATAGTATGTTTTAATTTTTAATGGCTTTTATTTTTAAATTTCCAGTTTTAATTTTAATTTAAGTTAAAATTGTATTAGTTTTGTGTCTTTTAATTTAAATTTAAATTTTTTTATATTTCCATTTAGCTTTAATTATTTATTTTTCCAGTTTTAGTTTTAGTAGTACTTCAACTTTACCTTAATTTAAGCTTTATCTCAATTCATGAAAAAAAATATTAATAAAAAAAAACAGTTTTTAAACTGTAAAAAAATGGTTTATCAATTAAAGGAATAACTCGCCCAAACTATGATTCTTATGTGAAAGATGATGTTGACCAGAATGAGCTTCTCTTTTCAGTATAATAAGAGAAACGTAATGCAGATTGTCAAGCTCCAAAAGTGATAAAGAATCACAAAATCAATAGTCCATATAGCTTGTGCACTGTATTCCAGGTCTTCAGGAGTCTTATGAAAGCGGTGTGTGAGGAGCAGACTCAAACAGACCGTAGCTGTCAGCTTCAGACATTTATAAACTAATTTTATTCAACTTATAGAGGTTATATAATATGTCTGCAGTCTGCATTTGCTTTCACTAATAAGTGCGAAATTTCTAAGGCTCAGATCAAGGAGAAGTAGCTCCTAATCTACTTCATAAAAAATGTTTGCCTGTCTTATTTTTTAGCTCCTCCCCTCCAGCTGTCTGTCTTTTCAGCAGCCAATCAGTATCTGATGCATACAAGCAATACAGACTCGAGGGTTGTACAAACCCTACAGTTTTTCTTGTTGTTTTCTTGTTTTTACCCAGACATGCATCGAGCCTAAAATAGGCTTTGAACAGCATTCGTTTTAACTTCAAGGTAAAATAGGGATTGATGATGCTCGTTTTCCTTTTGTTTTCCAATATCTAACTGGGCTATTGCCGATAGGAGTAAATGTACAATTATTCTATGGATACATTTACAATTATGCATTTAGCTGATGCTTTTATCCAAAGTGAAGAGGAACAAAAGCAATTTGTCAAAGAGCCAACGACATCCGGAATAAACAATGCCAGGTTTATTAGACAACTAGATTAGGAAGCGAGCTATAAAGGAGAAGAAATGCAGAGAAGAAAAGTTTTTTTTTTGTTTTTTTTTGTGAGCGTGTGTCAGTGCATGACTAATTCTTGCTTGGCAATTATAATTGAAGTCAGTCATTGCAAACATCAGACCATCACTAGTTAAAACAACACTTTGGATCACTCATTTTATCGTGAAGGTTGATATGCATACATGAAAGTGTGTATCCCTGAGTGTGTGAGTCTGTGCTGATGCGATGTCACATGCGTTAGGCCTATACCTGGATCTATTAGTCCCATCATGCACACATAATTTTCAATCCCTGCATCCGCTGTTGATGTGAGGAATCTTCTACATCCAGTGTTTGTTGACAGCCGCTCTGATTCAAAGGTTTATTTGAGTTTCTTCACATTCGCTTACTTTAAAGGGATGTTTCGGGTTTAATACAAGCTAAGCTGTAACTACAGCACCTGTGACCTGCTGTCGATTACCAGAAAAAAATTTGGTCCCACTTTATATTAAGTGGCTTTAAGTACTACGTACTTACATCGAAAAATAAGCACAATGTACTTTTTGTGTTCATGTTGTATTATAAAACACTTTTGGTCCTATTGAGGTGTGATACGGGTAAGGTTAGGGACTAATGGGGTGGTATGAGTAAGTTTAAGGGTGAGTTAAGGTATAAGGGAAGGGTCAACAGTGTAATTATAAATGTAATTACATAAATTAATTACAGCTGTAATTACATGCAGTTATTTTTAATATATAATTACACTGTAAAAACATGTATGTACACAATAAGTCCATTGTATCAAATTATTAATTTCAATGTTGGTACGTAGTAGTTAAAGCCACTTAATAGGATTTTTTTTTTTTCTCATTCATCAGTTTATAGAAACAAACAAAAACTGTTTACAGTAGTGGACTTAAAATGGAAGTCAATGGAGCAAGACATATTGATGTTTTAAAGTGAACTGGTCATCTGGTGTTTTTTACTGTTTTATTTTTAGTATTTTGCAGATAGTTAAGTCACATCTTTTTGTGGTATTCTTGCATGTATTGTGAAAAATGCTAGGTTTTCTGGCTTTGTCATGACAAGTTTAAAGGGGTGGTTGATTATAATTTCACTTTTCTAACTTTAGTTAGTGTGTAATGTTGCTGTTTGAGCATAAACAACATCTGCAAAGTTACAACGCTCAAAGTTCAAAGCAAAGGGAGATATTTGCTTTTAAAGAAATCTCTTTTTAAGGACTACAACAAACGTCTGGTAGAGACTACATGACATTCCTCCCGGGTTAGTGACATCACCAACCCTAGAATTTACATAAACCCCGCCTCCGAAACAAGATTTATAGATTATCATGACAGAATATGCTAATCAGTGACTAGAAGATATCTACACATCAGCTACATAAATTCACCAACTAACCATTCAGAAATGTTGTATGTTGTCACTTCTTCTTGAGTCTCTCCATCGTTGTCTGAATCCGGTTTGAACATAAAAGGCTAAAAGTTTTTGAAATTTCCAGTGCATGTGTGTGTGAGGTAAAAGGACACAAGCTGTTGAAGCTCCGCCCTCTGTGCCGGGAGCAGCAGCTCATTTGCATTTAAAGGGACAGACACAAAAACGGTGCGTTTTTGCTCATCCTCAAAAAGTGACAACTTTAACATGCTATATAAAAATATCTGTGGGGTATTTTGAGCTAAAACTTCACATACACACTCTGGGGACATTAGAGACTTATTTTACATCTTTCGAAAAGTGCATTATACCACCCCTTTAAAATATCAGATACTTTGCACACACAAGGTTAGTAAGCGATTTTATCACACCAGTCTCATGTTAAAATGTTGAAAGTCTTGTGATGATACTGTTGAAATAGTTTGTATTTAACACTGGTTTCAGTGCAGTGTCTTGCTCCATTGACTCTCATTATAGAGAAAGTGCATCACTTCAGTTTTGTTTTTGCTTCTCTGTGGATCAACAACTATATTATACTGAACCCTGAAAATTCAATCCAAGTAATGTTATGAAATTTTATTGCAGTTTAAAATAATTTCTATCTGATTATATTTTAAAATGTAATTTATTCCTGTGATGCAAAGCTGAATTTTCAGCATCATCAAGAAATATTTCTTATTTACATTTAGTCATTTAAAAACCGTGATACATTTTTTTCAGGATTCTTTGATGAATAGCAAGTTCAAAAGATCAGCATTTATTTGAAATAGAAATCTTTTGTGACATTATGAAAGGCTTTACTCTCACATTTGATCAATTTCATGCATCCTTTCTGAATAAAAGTATTCATTTCTTTTCAAAAAAATCTCACTGACCCCAAATTATTAAATAGTAGTGTACATTTCCGTTAACTAGACATTTTTCACGTTTTATCTCAAGCATTTTAATTTTACGAGGCAATATCAAATTTAAACTCGAGATCTGTGTTCTGTTCATCCTGTTTTTTGTTCAAAACTTCTGAATGCTTCAAATGTGCCTATCAAATGTGAATTCGTTTCTCAACGCCTGTTGTGTAACATGAGTTAGCATTAAAATGAAATAAAATAAGATTAGTGAATAAAAATAGACATTTGTGAATTATTCAGAGCGTGACTAAACAGGTGCGAGTCAGACTTAGCAGACATCTACAGGGCCAATAAATCATTCATGAAAAATTAAATAAGCCATCCATAATTTATAAATGTGTTGGTAAGCAATTAATCATTTATAGTTGTTTGTAATGCTGATCATGTATCAGAGCTTTGGAATGTTTGAGCAGACGAGGATCTTGGAGGACGTCGACTCTGAGACCTTCTGTATCGTTTGGAGTCTTTTTTGTGTGTTTTTTTGCTCCAAGAAAGTCTTGCCTCCTGAAGTACGAGGGCAAATGAAAAGGGAAAGAGGCTTTTATCAGGAAAGTTGTTTGGAGAGTTTTCTCCACAAGTGATCTGGGATTTCATCCGCCGTGTGCAGCTGCAGCTGCACCATTGAAGCCAGAGACAAAGTTGCACACACTTTGTAGTGTGTCCTTTTAACCTTTCTCCTTCAAGGTAACTCAGATCTCAGAAGTGGGACTTTTACAAGTTATCAGAGGTTATCAAGCTTGTCCTTAAATCCCTCAGGCGGTGCTGTGGTGTCTCTGATGTGTAACCTCCATTTCTCTCTGGCAGAAGTAGCTCCAATTCTACAAGGCCACTGGAGCCCGACTCCTCTAAGCCTTCGCAGAGCACTGCAATTCAGAATCGCCGGCATTGCTCTAAAAATCCTCGGCAGTCTCTCCATCAAAGCTGGCTGGGTTTATTTTGTGCTTCACTCTCGGCTGACCCATATCCTGTATATAGCAAGCCCATGATGACGATGATAACCTGAGTCTTGAACCCGGTCCTGTGCTGACAGAATTGGGAAGTTGCCTGCAGAGATGATGAATGGACCAACGGCGTGAGAGTTTAGCGTAAAATTGTGAGATTTTTATCGGGATGTTGCATTCGTTGGTGCCGCTGACCTCTGCACTTGTGTATCTGATGGTACGAGTGAAATCTAAACACTTGACCGGGTTTTGAAGGGGTCACATAATGGAAAACAGATTTCCTTGGCTTTATTAAGAGTAATATAAGAGTTCAGTGTAATATTGCTGTGTTTCCCAGTGGTGCAGCGTCATGGGAAAAGAAATCATATTTTACCTCAGTTGTTTATCCGAGTTTGCTGTCTGAATTGAATGTGATTTATATTGTGTACAGCAAGATAATACAAACACAACACATCTGTTTGGCATGTTGGCTAAGGTTTGGTGAAGAAAACTTTTTTTTCAGCTTCATTTTCATTTTTAGTGTGAAATCAAACTGCCTTCCTGTCACAGAGGGCTAGACAGATGGAAATTAAGGAGCAGAGAGAGGTGGATCTTAATATCAGCTGTTAAACTTTATTAATAAACAAAACAAAGAAGATAGTCCAAAAGATAGCGATAGATTCTATTTACACTATGTAAAAATAGCAGTATTTTCTTTGCAATAAGTGTAAATAACAGCTAGATGCTATTTATAATAATAAATGGTGCAGATACTATTTGCACCTCAGTGTTGTTATACAATGAAACGATATGCAATAAGAACATAGTGTAAATTATTATATTTATTAAAATTATTAAATGGAGGCCGCCTTATTGGGACTAAAAAGCCCTCCCTACACCTACCCCTAACTCTAAACACTTTATTATTAAACACATTAGACACTTTATTTACACTTTTTTAATGTTTTCTTCATTTTTATTGAAAATAAATGCCTTTTACGATTATACCGGATACCGGATTCAAACTCGGGGTCGATTTGGGTCAAAACTTTCTGCAATGCTCCTTACCCCTACACTATTGGTTCTGTTGACAATCCTGCATCTTTTATAATTTTGTCTGGCCCAATCAGAGGCCAGCGGGTGGAGTTAGTGTAAACAGCCTCTGCCAACAAGGCGGGATATTTGCACTTAGTGTTAATAGACACTCCACAAAAAAAAAATAAAGTAAAAAACAGGACTCACAGGAGTACAAAACATAACAGATTTGGCTAGTACTCAAATACAATACAGGACAATGGACAGACCTAAACTCAGGGTTTAAGTACACAAGATAATGACAAACTCAACCAGAAACAGGTGTGCAACATAATTAGTAACCATGACAACAGATGAAGACTGGGAACGTAGATACCAAAGGAAACAGCAGCACAACACAGGAAAAAGGTGACACAAACTTGTGAGCCCCACAAGTAAAAACATTAAAGTATTGCCAAATTATGTTTACCACAGTATTTATTTTACTCGTAATTTAAGAGAAAAAAAAAAAAACACTATAAAATCCCATAGGAAAATCTTGAGGGAACCAGAGGTGAATGATTTTGACGTCATCCCTGCACCACTCAATTATTAATGGTGCGATAGTGCTGTGTGACATTATAGAATTTATTTGATCAATTATTGTGATGCACCATGAGTGATGGGCAATATACCACTGATTTGACACCACAATCATGAGCAGATTAGACTGCCCGCAGTTACATATCAAAGCATTAACTAATTTCACGCACTAAAAGGTTGTTAATGTAAGTCTTTAAGGTACAGTAGCAAAAATCAAGCATCGCGTTAGTTCAGGCAGGCCACGTCAGCCAAGTTCGCATCAGCTGATAGTCTAATTTGCTTTTCCTGTACAGTTCAATACATTGCAAGCTTTTCTATCATGTGTTTGTATTTTCACAACTCATGTAATTGAGAATTGTAATTATGTATGCATATACTGGTTCTGTTGTGTACCCCGGGGGGGGGGGTTGACTTGCTGCTCTCCCCGCTCTGTCCAGGCAGAGCTAGGCGTAGGAGATTTGCCCAGAACAGAACCATACCGCCAACACTAACTGTATGCTATAATTGTAATAAATTGATATACTTGGCGAAGTGGTCCAGACTGAAATAGCCAGTTTAACCCTTTGATGCATGACACCCACTACAGTGGAAAGATCATTAAAAGCTGTTTTAACCATTCAGCATGTGATGTTACTTATTGACCTTTGACCCTTACTCATAACTCTATCTGACTGTCCTCTTTATACTGCATGTCAATGTATTTTGTATTCATGAGGACATAAATTCAAAATTGGCTGACAAAAGCAGTGGCTAGTAGGCACCCTGTTATGATCTACTATGATCTTTTATTGAAGAGTAGATTGTAAATCTTTCCAAATACACAATTTTAAAACAAAAAGGTCTGGTAATGATCATATAGTTGTTTTTGAAAACATTTAATAATTCATGCATTAAAGGGTTAATTGGATGGTTCAGAGAGAGGGTGGAGAGAGTGACTAAATTATTAAACTGAGTATCAGGGATAAAAACTACACTTTTGTTCTAAAACAAGTGTACAGTATGATCCCGTTAAAGGTTGATTTCAGCTCTTGTGAGTGTGTGTGTGTGTGTGTGTGTGTGTGTGTTTGTGGTGTCAACACAGGGATGGATTTATCAAGGTGCTGCAGGCCTTATTAGTGTGGTAAGTTTCTCCAAGTTTGTAAGTTCAAGAATGTGATTGACAGTAACTCAATAGGGGGTTTCTTTTCCAGATCTCACGGCTTTGATTAGCGATGGCGCAGGAAAACTTGGAGTTCTGTTCTCATTTCTGTGTCTCTCTCTCTGTGAATCTCAGTCATGCTTGTTATTGTGTCGTATCACAGTGTGTCCATCCGTGTGGAACTATGTGATGTTTGGTTGCAAGCATCCACTCGAGGGAAGCTCTTTCTGCTCTGGATTGAGGACATGTTACCGCATTCTCAAATGTTACACTGACAGGAGAGGATTTCATCATCATCATCATCATCAAAACTCTGTCATGGACCACATTTACACACACACAAACACACACACACACACACTGCTGCCCTCAGACTCTATTCGCGGTGAGTCACACAGTTTGCGCGCACATCAACCCGATCATGTATCGCATCACGATGTTTAGCGTTCATGTAAACTACAATACATTCAGATTCATCAATTGTAATGAATTCAGTCCGATTGAAACAAATTTGTGTATGTGAACATATCCAGTCTCAGCAGAGTTGGCAGTTACTGCGGTCTTTCCAGCTCTTAACGCTGCATGTGCTCTCGGATGGTTATACATTTACAGCTTTTCTTTTGTCTTTTTTTTGGTCATTAAGGGAAATCATCTTGTCTCAGTTACAAATTTGCCTGGTAAATCATAAAGAATGTTTTTTTCCCCACCATTTTTGCATATTGTATGTTCAGGGGTGACAGATTGATACGCAGACATGGTATTTATGACTGGATGTAACTTTTTATACTTTGCGGTTCTCCGACTGACTTTGTCCTATCAGTGCGGTGCTCATGAAAAAAATTGTGAAGACCACTGCACTAAAGGGTCATGGTGATACAAAAAAAGTATTAGTTGAAATATTGAACTTATTTCATAATTGATGAACTTTGCACAGTTATTGAACTGAACTGAATCTGAACTCAAAAGTTTTGTGACCGAATGCAAAGATATTTTCTTGAGTAGTGCAAACATTCTGCCTTTGAATGCAAAAGGGGATTTGCGAGTGAAATGAAAGTCTCACAGGGTCACCAACACTTTTGCGTGAGTGATATTGTATGTTTTTTTTCTGGTGCTATTGTAGAATTTGGTTCAAAGTGATATTTTAGAAAGCAGGATAATTACGTTTCCTACTTATTGAAACAGACTTCATGTCAGGAATGAGCATGCGATGCCTTAAAATGCGCCCTACGAAGGCTACAATATGCACACAACTATTCCAGGAGAGTCTACTGTATATTATGGTGCAGTAGACCAGTTTGACATTTTTTAATGGGGTCATATAATAAATAAAAAAGTCTCTACGCTTTGGAAATAAAACAGTTTGATAAAAGCTTGACCACCCAAACAGAGCATTTATTTATGAGCATTATAACCTTGCTTATTCATAGAAACTCTATAGAAAGTACAGTGACAAAAGCAGGCTGTTTAACCATATGGATCAAAGGGAGGATGGAAAATATTAATGAAAAACTAAATTATGTGCAAGAAACCTTGACTAACATTGAAAGTGGGCTTATAAGTGGGAATAAAAATAACATGATTAAAAAAATGTAGAAATGACCCCTTTAATAAAGTCTGTCTATGTTTGCTGAAGCAGACGGGAGCATCAGTGGATGTTCTCAGTCTGTAATATTGATGGAAAAATGTAGGATTTATTCATTTGAGTCTGAGTTCAGCTGGGGTTTGCGTACGACACTCAATCTTTCAGTAAGAGGAAGAGAGAGAGAGAGAGAGAGAGAGAGAGAGAGAGAGAGAGTGAAAAACGACAGGAAACAGTGAGAGTCCTTGCCTCTGCGGAAAGATGTATTATATATGAAATATTATATAATAGAAGCATGTATATAATATATTATGCAACACACATACATATACATCTCTGCATGCTGTCATGTCAAACATTGGGATTTATTTGATTGAATATGGCAATAAAAACTCCAGCTGAACACAGACATCTGCAAATTCATCTACAGTAACTATCCCTCCCTAAAGAGAGTTTGATTGACAGGTGTCAAATGCATCATCCTCTTCCTCAGCGATCAGAAAATGCACTTTGGCTGATAATTGTTTTAGGAATGTAATGTACACATTAAAACAATGTAAGAATAATCATTTGACTCTCGTGTGAATCAAATCAAAGTCATACTGACAGATGACTGAACAATTAGCATAGTTTTTGACTTTATTTTAACTTTATTGATCATAAATATATCTATTTATTGAACATCTGATTTCATATTGCTGTCGTTGGGAGTGTAGGATGGCGAGAGTTTATTTCGGGCTGTTCTGGTGTAATCTTTGTTTCTTGAATATTTCATATCTTTTAATATCACACAAAGATGAAAGTCAAATTTGTGATGCAAAACTCTCTCTGTGTTTTAGAAATTCAACTCCCTGGTTGGTTTGTTGATCAGATGTTACCATACCAGCAGCCTAAATGCTTTTTAAAGTTTAAATTAGTTTTAAAATGAGTATTCATGTAGTGTTGCGGTATAATGGGTATTGGAGACGCACACAAATCATATTCTGGAAAGACCTTTGAGAGACTGATACCAGAATAGAGCCAACATTTTCCATGGTAACCATTATTTCAGCCAAAATACTATGGTATTTTGGCTGAAATAATGGTTAACATGGAAATTACTACAGTTAATGTTCCTTAAATTCTGTAATAAATGTACATTTTAAGGGGTCTCAGTAAGTGAATGTAGAATTAATGAGCTCAATGGTTACTTTGTCATGGCTTTTCCCTGTTCATTACGTTTTTTCTCTTTTTTTTGGTGGATTTTAACTCTTTCCCTGCCAGGGTTTTAAAAAAAGTTTTTGATCATATTCACAAAATTTATGTTGATTATGTTGAATGAATATCTGAACATGCAATATATAAAAAGAAAGAACAGAGCCTCTGGTTTTTATTCTAGCTTCATGCATTATTTTTTTTATATCAACACTTGAATGTGGGCAAGTTTCATAAAAAAAAGTAACATTTTGAGCAAAAAGCAGAAGAAAAAAAACGCGTGTGGATCGGACTAACACAGATGGAGTAGATCGAGTCCATCAACACCCCCAAAGCTTCACAGTCCTATAGCTTATCCTGGGTAACATTTCATTGGTAACATTAGGCAGTTTGGATTTATATGCTGTTTAATGTTGATGATCGCATAATTTTACATATGCATCTGCTTACATATGATATCGCTTGTTTCAGCTTCTTCTTCGCCTGCGTTTTGATCTGGAGATTCAGTACTCTTTCAGAAGGTGTGTAATAGCACCCCCTACCATATAATAGTGAAACCAGGAAAAGCAGGGAAATTTCCGTCAATGGCGGGGAAAGAGTTAAAGGGGTAGTTCACCTAAAACTCAGTGTTTTTTGCCCATGCAATGAAAGTCAATGGGGTCCAAATTTTTTTGAACAACATAGTTGAAATATTCATCATTTCTTCATGCTTAATTTTTAAACTCTCCAGCAAAGGTGTACGTTTGACAATTCACCCACAATACCATCTGTTTCTCGTCATCTAGGTAACACCGAATGCTTTTGTTAAAATCTGAAGCGTGTCATGCCACATTTACTGTGAAGTTCTTCCGCTCACTTCCATTCTCTGCATCTGTTATTGCTTTTGTGGAGCATTCGCTCATAATGCGCAGTCTGAAATGGGTTTTTCAGAGGAACATTGAGCTTTGAAGCGCTGTGAGTTGGCTGTCTGATGGAATGAGGGAGTTCATCTTTGTTTGTAATGATGTTCATGTTTTGAGAGCGTGTGAGTTGGTGGTGACAGCCGTTTTTGTTGTCACAGATAATGAGGACGGAAAACAGCCCTCTGTCACTGCATCTTCTGTGTGTGTGTGTGTGTGTGTGTGTGTGTGTGTGTGTGTGTGTGTGTGTGTGTGTGTGTGTGTGTGTGTGTGTGTGTTGTAATACTCTGCATCTGGTCCCAGTTCAAAACCGCAGTTACTAAATTACACTGCGCAGACTTTTCCAAAGCATATGAACGTTAAATGTACAGAGAAACATGGAGACAGGCTGTTTTTAATAGCTCCAGTGTCACTGTTTGCATTTATCAGCCTCTATAATATCATTCATGAAACACAAGCAGAGCACAATTCTGTGTAAAACACTCTGGATGTAAATTGTCATATTAAAGCACCCCTATTATGCTTTTTTGGATATTAACTTTAATGTAGTGTGTAATCTAGCTGTTTGTGACTGGAAAAGGTCTACAAAGTTTCAAAGATCAAAGTACAGATAAATGGAGTTTTCAGTGCTGCCAAAGCAAATCCACTTTGCATGAACTTCCAAAGGATGACGACTCGTCGTAAAACCGACGCCAGCGTAAAGGTCCTTGCTCACTGCATGTGAGTCCCGAAAATTTTGTATGCTTTTTTTTCATATTCGTCATCCTAAAAATTCGTCATGCACAAAAACACTGAGGGTCCTATTTTAACGATCTGAAACGCAAGTATCAAACGCGAAACGTAAGTAACTTTGTGGGTGGATCTCGGATCCTCTGATCCCGATGCACATCTAAAATGGGTTGGTCTGAAGTAGCTTCATTACTCATAGGTGTGGTTTGGGCGTAACGTGAAATAAACCAATCAGAGCATCATCTCACATTCCCTTAAAGAGCAGGCGTGCTTGTTCCATGGCGGATTGCTATTATAACGGCGGATTTGCCAGACGCACGCCAGGAGCGGTTCACAGCCGAGGAGACCGACGTTCTCGTCAGGTCCGTAAAAGACAGAGAAGTGACATTGTATGGGGATGGGAGAAACCCACCCGAATTAGCTTCGGTTAAACAGGCGTATAATAAATTGGGTAAATGTGTGAGCCAAATTTATGCCTATTTTTTCACATCTTCATGGACACAACAATGATTTCCCTCATGTGGAATATTTTTCCTTGTAATTATGTATGGTTTGCAAAAATGGCAACAGCTGCATCTGTGTGTAGATGAGAGAAGCAAAGTGTATGCGCGTAGTGCACTCACTACATTATGGCCAAGCATGCGCCCTTAAAATAGCATCTGAATAACGCGCCAATTGTTGGCGGAATTGTTTCCTGGAACTGCAAAATAGCACCAGGGAAAGTGGCGTTTCCATTATAATTATGCTTTTAAACAAAGTTTGCCTCAGGTAGATTAACAAAAAGACCCTAGGTTGCATTTTGGCGAGAGTTACCCTTTAACTGTTCATGTCACTGTGTATCAAGTGCAGAGAAAGATCCGGAGCTGAAGTGGTAGTCAGATATGGAAATGGATTTTTTGTGTCCGACAAGTGCTGCAAGCTGTTGACCAATCAATAACAGACTGGGCTGTCTGACCAATCAGAGCAGAGCAGGCTCTCAGAAAGGAGGGGTTTAGAGAGACTGAATCTTTTATCAAACCATTTCAGACACTGCGAGAACAGAGCTGATGCTGAAATGGATATTATGAGAAAAAATAAAGTGATTTTGACCTTGGATGCATGTAAACCTATTGTAGGAGACTCCAAAACAAAATCAGGAGCCTTTAAAATAGCATAATAGGGGCACTTTATATTCAATGTGAGAGTGCTTTTTGTACAAAGTGTCTCCATTTAATCGCAGTGCTCTCTAGGCGATACTATTGAAATATTAGAGATCTCATTTTTATTTTTCTATTCTTATGTGGACAATCGCATAATGAATTGAAGACGGCTTTACTTTCAGAATATTTTTTTTTACCGTGCTTCTGACCCAGATGTTCTTTTGGGAACAAAATGTCTCAACAGCATTTCTAGAGGTTTGATCAATTGAAATCTTCAAAAGAAAAAAACATCTCAGCTGTGCCACAGTTCAGTGATGGTGTCCAATGATAATTTATATTTTTAAATTAATATAAAAATGTATATAAATAATTTCAATAATTATCGAATTTATATATATACACAGAGACATAGATAATGTGTGTGTATATATATATATATGTATATATATGTATATAATTTTGAGTATTCATCAAAGAATCCTGAAAAAAAAAATTGTACATAACTGTTTTCAACATTGATAAATTCAGCTTTGATCACAGGAATAAATTACATTTTAAAGTATATTCCAATAGAAAACTGTTATTTTAAATTGTAATAATATTTCACAATATTACTGTTTATTTTTGTATTTTTAATCAAATAAATGCTGCCTTGGTGAGCATAAGAGACTTGTTTTAAAAACATAAAAAATCTTACCGATCCCAAACTTCTGAACGGCAGTGTATATATATGAAGTCTTTTATGGTGTTCGGGTCAGTATATTTATAATTAGCTATAGAAGATTAGAACAATAGAAGTGAAAGGGAAGTAAACACGTGTGTGTCCAGACAGAGTCCAGCTGAGCTGTAGTCATGTGTCGTGTGTATGATGGATGAGTGTTCACATGAGTGTTCATTAGAACAAACACAGCTATTGTCTGTATTTAAATGAGCATGTGTTGGGCTGATATTGAACATGCTGTAAACACACACACACACACACACACACACACACACACACACACATATATGCAGCTCGATCTGGTTGCTCCTGATAGCTTTGAAGTGCCGGCTGCTCTTGGCGGTGTGTGTCCTCACGCTGGGTCAGTAATTAAACGTGATATTTATCATGGTGCTGTGTGTAAATGATGAGTCTGGGGACGAGTGATAAACACTGTTGATTATAAGAGCTCATCCAGGCTGCGTTGCCTCTCCTTGACTTTGTGTGTAATACACTCACAGACGCACATAAACACACACAGAAAGTGGAGTGCTGGAGTGCCGTGTGTCTTTTCTGTTTGATCTATGATCGGATTAATTACCTCTGCTCTTATTACAGGAATATTCTGGGCTATTTTAGACTCAATGTTTATCGACAGCATCTGTGGCCTGCTATTTGAGTACTAAAGTTGATTGATTGATTGATTGTGGTACTTTCTGTAAGGGTGAAGAGACAATATTTGTAAATTATCAATGTAATAATATACTTAATATGAATTAATGTGGTTAGTAACAATAGTATTAAATATTGATTTTGTATAAAAAAAAATTCATGATATTGCATTGTTTGTTTATTTATTTATTTATTTATTCATTCATTCTGATGCTCATGGTGCTTTTTGTAAGGTTAAAGATACAATATTTGTAAATTATTATTAAAATAATATATTATTAAATGAATGAATTAATAAGTAATACATTTGATTATTAATGATAATATTATATATTGATTTTGCTGTTTTTTTTCTCATGATATTGCATTATATTGTTTCTATTATTTCTTTTTTTACTAATTCTTGTGATACTTTTTTGTAGGGGCAAAGAGACAATACTTAAGAATTATTGAATTTAATTTATTTTAATTTGTTTGATTGTTAACAGTTATATTTTGCATTATTTTCTTCATCAGTACTTGCGATCCTTGTTTATTTTAGTCATATATTTAATAATCTGACATGCATGATATACTTTTTATAAGGTTAAAGAGACCAAATATTTGTAAATAATAATTTAATTATAAATATAATAATAATATTAATTCATTTAATTATTAACAATAGTATATATTGAAATATAAATATCAATTTTGGATTATTTTCTCAATGTTTCATTGTTTCTATTCATTTTTTATTTATTTAATAATCTGACGCTCATATTATGAGCATTCATTTTATTTCTACGGTCCAATTAATGAAGAAGCAGCTTGTCTGAGTGATATTGGACAAAAGCGAAGGCAACCATGTGCGCTAGAGTTAAAAACCGACGCAGCAGGATCATTGCCCCATAGACTCCCATTATGAATTCATAGTAAACACGATTTCGGTTCATTTTTACAAACTGAGGGAGTATTTTCTGCAGTGACTGACGGCGTGTCACAGATGCCATCGTATGGGGGTTAAGTTGTATTTAACCTGGAATATTCCTGCAGTTCTGGACCGTTCACTGTTCATCAATAATACACTCACAAGCTCCGGAAGGTTAAGCTGATAAACGTGACCCCTCTCGTGTTCCAAAGGTCCCAGCTTGGTCTTTAAGCCCCATTATTAAGAGAGTTAATCATCTGAACCAACACTGGACTCTTTGGCACCTGAGAGGTGAGACGATAAGAGGACTGGAGAACAGCCAGAGAGAGAATAGAGAGAGAGAAAGCGTTCAAAGGTCTCTTTCTACGCTTTATTTTTCCCTTATAATGTTAGTCAAGGTTTCTTAGAACATAATTCTGTTTTCCATCACATTCCAGCCTGTCTCTGACCTTTACTTTATCAAATGCTCTCTGCATTTGAGCTGAATGTGAAAGTGTGATACTTACATGAACAAGGGATTTTATCTTGTTAAAAACAACTCGTCTCTCTTCCACGATTCTGAATTGATTCGGAAAACTTGATAGCATCGAATGTGCCCTAAGAAACGTGTGTTTGCTTGACTGTGCGGCTACACCTTTCAGTGTTTCAGCTTTTTCTCTCATAAAAATACTGTGCAAAGGCCTTATTTGTTGTTTGGAAGTGTAATGAGGGTAACTATATATATATATATATATATATATACAGTGCTATGCATAAGTGAATACACCCATGCTAAAGTTGACTAAAAAGAGGAATAAAAAATCATATTTTGGAAATTGAACTTAATGCCTTAATTTAAAAAATTAGGAAAAATCCAACCTTTAAGGACACCAATTTTCTTTGTGAATGAATAATGTATCGTAAATAAATAAATGTTCTTCCTTAAAATACATGGTGCATAAGTGAGTACACCCCTATGTTAAATTCCCATAGAGGCAGGCAGATTTTTATTTGTAAGTATTTTTTTTTAAAAAAATTTAGGATACTATGCATCCTGATAAAGTTCCCTTGGCCTTTGGAATTAAAATAGCCTCACATCATCACATAGCCTTCACCATACCTAGAGATTGGCATGGGGTACTTTCCATAAGATCATCTCTCAATGCAAATCAAACTAGCTTTTAGGCTAACTGAAATAAAACCATGCCAATCTCTAGGTATGGTGAATGCTATGTGATGATGTGGGGCTATTTTAATTCCAAAGGCCAAGGGAACTTTATCAGGATGCATAGTATCCTAAAAAATTTTTTTTTTAAATACTTAAAAATAAAAATCTGCCTGCCTCTATGGGAATTTAACATAGGGGTGTACTCACTTATGCACCATGTATTTTAAGGAAGAACATTTATTTATTTACGATACATTATTCATTCACAAAGAAAATTGGTGTCCTTAAAGGTTGGATTTTTCCTAATTTTTTTAATTAAGGCATTAAGTTCAATTTCCAAAATATGATTTTTTATTCCTCTTTTTAGTCAACTTTAGCATGGGTGTATTCACTTATGTATAGCACTGTATATATATATATATATATATATACATATATACATATATATATATATATATATATACATATATATATACATATATATATATATATATATATATATATATTAGTGCTGGGCAACGATTAATCGCATCCAAAAGTTTGTGTTTACTGTGTTTAAGTTTGTGTACTGTGTATAATTATTTTTGTATATATACATATGCATGTATATATTTAAGAAATATTTGCATATACTGTATATATATATTTATACATCATTTATATTATATATAAATATAAATATTTTATAAAAACACATTTTTCTTAAATATACATGCTTAAAAAAAAATTTTCAGTGTATTTGGTTGTATGTTTTGAAGCTATAGTTATATAACTCTTAACATACAAAAATTTTTTAATTCATAATTATATATTGTAAAATAATATTTTTAAATGTATGATTATTTTTAAAGTTTATTTTTAGTCTATGTATAATTAGTAATTTAATCAAATCCATCACATAAAAAAGTGACACAAAAAGTCTTTAACCTCATTAATGCATAAGAAAAAAATGTAGATCAAGAATCGTTTTCGAATCGAATCATGATTCCCAGAATCGGACCGTGTCGTGCCTAAAGATTCCCGCTCATAGGCTACTTTAAGTGTGTTTGAGGCCTTTTGTTGGAAGAGTATCAGTTTTGTTTGTGTTTTTTTTATCATAGACTGTGGTTTTTAGAGAGTAAACAGGACAGAACCTGTTTGTGTGTATAAGATTAATCAGGGATTAGAATAAATGAATCATCTTTTATCATAATAACATTTGCAAACACAACACAGACCCACGGCCCGCGGTCCGTCATTAGATCCCATGCTGTGCCGTGACCCGTTAATAGAAGCTAATGTGCCTTACAGAGTGTTAATTTGGGGTGAAACGAACTCTTTCTGTGTGTGTGTGTGTGTGTGTGTGTGTGTGTGTGTGTGTGTGTGTGTGTGTGTGTGTGTGTGTGTGTGTGTGTGTGTGTGTGTGTGTGTGAAAGTCAGATAAGAGTTATGAGCCAGACTGCGTGCCATAGGACGGGTCAGCGGGCATCTAATGAAGGCATTCCATAATAATCCGACACTCGTGCCATTGTCTTTTTACTGTGTGTGTGTGTGTTAGTGTAATGTTAGTATGCGGTATATGTATTGATGACTCCAGGGATCGATACGTCCTGGGTTACGACCCATCCATTATGTGCGTGTGTGTGTGTGTGTGTGTGTGTGTGTGTGTGTGTGTGTGTGTGTGTGTGTGTGTGTGTGTGTGTGTGTGTGTGCTGTTGAAGATCCCTGCATTTGTGCTGGACGTGAAATTGTGCTACAGACATGAACAAGTGAATTTATATTTTACAAAACAACTAATCTGTCCATCAACTCAGTCGTTTCTTTGTTCATTCATTCATTACTTTGTTATATTTCCATTCTTTGTCTGTTCTTTAATTCAGTCGGGCTCAATCTGTTCACTATCTGTTTCTCTGTTCTTTGATTCATTAGTGTGTTGATTTATCCATTCATTCATTGGTTTTTTTGTTCAGTCGATCATTAGTTTATTACTTCTTAACTCATTTATTCCACCATTTGTTCATTGATTAGTTCATTCATTGCTTTAATTCATATGTCTGTTCCTTCATTTATTCCGTCATGTTCATTTGTTCATTCATTAGTTTATTTGTTGTTCTGTTCACTTGTCTGGGTTCTTTGATTCATTAATAGATTGATTCATCCATTCATTATTTTGTTCATTCTTTCATTAGTTTGTTCTTTTATTCGTTCATCTGTTCATTTGTATGTTCATTCCTTCATTAGTTTAACTGATTATTCTGTTCATTCATGTTTATTGATTTTCGTTCATTCACATATACATTTTTTTGTTCATTAATTAGTTCATTCATCCATTCTTGTTTAATTCTTCTTTAATTCATAATATACTTGTTCATTCGTTAGTTTATTTGTTGTTCTGTTCACTTTTCTATTTCTGTGTTCTTTGATTCATTAGTTTACCGATTCATTCATTCATTCTTATGGTTGTTGATGTAGTTTATTAGTTAGTTTGCTCGTTGTTAGTTTGTTTGATCATATCTTAATTTGTTCATTTATTGATGTAATACAAGTTTGTTCTTTTGCCTGTTCATTTATTTATGCAGTCGTGTTCATTTGTTTGATTGTTCATTCATTAGTTTATTAATTGATTCATTTGTTCATTCATCTTCATACTTTTTTTTCATTAATTCATTAGTTGAATAGATCATTTGTTCATTAGTTATTTGTTCATCTGTTCATTTGTGTGTTCTTTCAGTAGTTTGTTAACTGATAAATCTGTTCAATCATGTTCATTGATTCACATATTCTTTCATTTGTTCATTGATTAGTTCATTCATCCATTCTTGTTGATTAATTTGGTCATAAATTCATTCATTATTTTGTTCATTCATGACATGTTTGTTCTTTTGTCTGTTCCTTCATTTATTCACTCATGTACATTTGTTGATTTGTTCTGTTCATTTGTCTATTACTGTGTTTACTTTCATTCATTCGTTTGTCGATTGATTCAAGTATTTGTTCATGTTCATTGATTTTTGTTCATTCATCCAATCTTGTTTGTTTACTCATTTATCTGTTTATTCATCTATTCATTTATTCATTCTTGCCTCAGTTAATAAATTAATTCATTAGTTTGTTCATTAACAATATATTTGTTCGTTTATTTGTCACGTTCATGTGCTTGTTTGTTCATTCAATAGTTTGTCCATTCATATGTTCATTGATTTGTTTTTGTTGACATAATCTCTCATTCATTCATTCATTCATTAATTCATTCATGTTTGTTCATTAGTTCATAGTCATTCATTTGTTTGTTTGTCCATTTATTTATTCATCTATTCATTCATTTAACAGTCCATTCACTCAAAGCAAAGAGGACGAATGATAGAGAGCGTATAAGACAGATCTCAGAACATCATGTTTATTTGAGCTTGGAAGCTAAAAATAGGCATCAGTTACTCCATTAACCAGGGATCAGTTCGAGACAAGCGTAAGATCCTGTTTCATAATGAGACCCAAAAACAGGCCTGCACCAGTCTGAGCGCGTGAAGCCTCTCCGGACCCGAGCGAGCACACAGACGAGAAACAGAAGAGGCTCTGAGAAATCTGATATTTGTGAATAAAATTGGCGTAATGGGAGTTTCTGTTGCAAAAATCTATTCTAAAACATTTCACAGTTATACATACCATTTTTTTCTTTTTATGTTTTTAAAAGAAGTCTCATGCTCACCAAGGCTGTATTTATTGGCGCAAAAATATTATTACAATTTCCGCCGTATTGATGAAAAGCTGAATTTTCAGCATCATTACTCCAGTCTTCAGTGTCACATGATCCTTCAGAAATCATTCTAATATGATGATTTGCTGCTCAAGAAACATTTCTGATTATTATCAATGTTGAAAACAGTTGTGCTGCTTCATATTTTTGTTTATTTTTGTCATCATATTCTTTGATGAATAGAAAGCTTTAGTAACATTACTTGTACATTTTGAACAGTAGTGAACATAACTTGATGATGGAATTGATGATTTGCAAATCCATCATCTAATGGCACGTTAGAAAGGCATCCCTCTGCTTCCCCACTCACTTCCTTAAAGTCACCATGAAATCTAAATGGACAGTTCTTATTATTGCAGTATTTAATGATTTATCTGTGCACATCTTTTTTCTTTTTTTTATTCTTGCGCCCTTATAATCTTTAATCAAAATCCCTCCCTCCCTCTCTTCTCTTCTCTGATGATGTGTTTATTGGCGTGAGGGCGGGGCGACCTGTCACTCACATGAGATCCACCAATAGCAAACCACAACCATCCAATCAATTCCCCATGACAATATCAAGTCCCGCCCTAATTATTTTCTTGTTCGAGAAGCCGTTTCACTCAGATAAACATCACAACAGGGAAGAAATCTTCCATTTCATGCTGATTTTAAGGCTCACGCTGTCTGTGTTTTTGTCCCAGGTGATGATGACTTCCTGTTGGGTTTGGGAGAGCTGCCAGAGACCTTCCCGAGCGACCCGCCGGAACCTCTCCCACACTTCCTCCTGGAGCCGGAGGACGCTTACATCGTCAAGAACAAAGCCGTCAATCTCTTCTGCACGGCCACGCCAGCCGCACAGATCTACTTCAAGTGCAACAGCGAGTGGGTCCATCAGAGAGAGCACACCATAGAGGAGCGGGTGGACGAGACGTCGGGTCAGTCACACACACACACACACGCACACACTTCATTCACCATCACTCTCGTTTATGGGTCAGAAACATTATGGCCTTTTCTGAGGTGTAATAAAAACGTGATAGCTCTGGTTTATTTATGGTTTCCATCGCTAAAGGTGCTGCTAGAGAGATAGATAACCCCCTCCCTGACACATACCGGTTTGTGTATTTTTATGTAATGTTATCAGAGCTCTCAAGGATTAAATTTTTTATATGACTGCTATGGACACTGAGATTAAGGCTAGTCACCAACAATTGAATCACCGTCAACCACCAACCGTCATTGAATGTCAAATCACAGTGATTTATACAATACAGCTTCATGGTACGGTGACCACCATCAAACAAACCAAATGTGGGACGATTATAAGTTTGTGTGGGACAATGTGGGACATGTTACCAAGACTAAAACTTAACCTGAAACTGTTCTATAATGTATCTAACTTAATAAAAACATTTGTATTCTGCCTTTCAGCTGATAAAAATTCTTTGTTCTTTAGTCCCTTCCAGAAAACACCATTACATCACATTCACAATGTAACATAACATGTCTTTATTTTACATGTCATTTAAATTCAACATCACTGAGCCCAAAGGCAGCAGGCATCATGCAGATAACTCTTTTCGAAACAGTTCTGACCAAGTCCAACTAAAATCCAACAAAATAAATAATGAACAAATAAAATATAAAATAACATGAAATTAGATCATTGACAGTCTTATAGCCTATATTAAGAATATATTAAACCAAAAACTTTCATATTTTTTAGAAAGGATGTGAATTAAAACAACCACAGCAGGCAACAAGTTGATCAATTCTGTTGATAAAATTATCCATTTGTTTTCTGACAGGGAACACATTTTGATTGACAGCCGCGTTTACTCGTTTCCTTTCAACCATTGGCTAGGATGATTTAAAAAACGGCTGTTGTAATAGCGCTGTTAAATATAGGTGAAAAACTACGCCGCAAAAAGAATAAAAAGGCAAAAGAACGCATGAACGTTTTCTTAATATGATAATTAAAGCGGGGCTCAGTAGTTTCGGGATTTCTTCGCTGTATTCTCGCTTTTTGCTCGCAGGTTTCTCTCTAGAGCTCCCCCCACAGCTTCGGAATAGATATTTGACAACACTGTTGTAAAAACTCGTTGGTGATTCTCAGACACCAGAGGCTAGTAGATCAACGACATCAGAGCAGATGGGACATTCTTTAAAACGTCTTCTTCATTCGGGTTCGAACAGCGTGAGGGAGCGCAATAATGACAGCATTTTAGCAGATTTCTTTTGGCCGTAAAGCAATTGTTTACATCGCGAGACCTGATATCACGCGATACTTCCTGACGCGGCGGCCGGCGGCCCGCCGGCTCAAAGTTGCAAGTGCGAATTTTCCGCTCACGGGCACCAGGGGGGTGCGATACGACCACCATTCAACCCGAAATAAGTAATATAACCATTCCAATGACTCCGAAGCTGTTCAGTTAAGGTAAAAAAGTTACTTAGGTCACCTTTAAAAACCAACAGACTGATGAAAATGCGGGACATTTTCTCAATATGCGACGTGCGGGACGAGGGGTGAAAATGCTGTGTGGTACAATGCAAAGCGGGACGGGTGGTCACCCTACTTCATGGTGATAAACAGGAAAATAACAGTTGCAAAATTCATTAATTATGAAACCAGTTTCAGCTCTAAAGCAGCTCTGCAGAAGTCAAGTGTCATTATTCAGCTCAGTATAGTTCTGTGTGGATTCAGTTTAGTTCAATAACAGTGTCAATGTTCAATTCAATTCAGTTCACATTTATTTGTATAGCACTTTCACAATACATGTTGCAAAGTTATCATTCTGCTTTACAGCAGAATTGAATTCTGTTGGCATCATTGATCATTATTTTCCTGTTTATTGTTTAAAGCTCAATGGAAATAACTGACTTGACATTATCCAATGCAATTCAGTTCAAATTTTGTTCTCTTCCAATAGTGGCAGTAACGTAATATGAATTGACTTTTAATCAGATGATACAAAAGATACAAGATGCCAAGAGAAATGATTAGACAAATAATAAGATATTCACTCTTTATTGGCATTATGGTTCCATGAAGAACCTTGAAGAACCATTGCACAAAAGGTTTTTAGGTTATTTAAAGGCAAGCCAAGTTTATTTATATAGCACATTTCATACACTATGGCAATTCAAAGTGCTTTACATAGAGAGGAATAAACATAATCACAAAATGAAAGCAAGGAAAATTCAAACAGTTATTCAAAAGCTTTACATAGAAAGGAATTATAATAATCACACTATAGCAATTCATAGAGCTTTGCATAGAAAATAGACACAAAATAAAAGCAGGGGAAATTAAAACAGTTATAAAATGAATTAAAAGAGATAAATGATACAGTTATAGAGTAAAATTAAAAACACCGGTGTATCTTATTTTGACTCTGAGATTGACTCCCCATGACGATCAGTATTCTTCTGAAGTGATTCTTCTTAAAGATTCTTCACACTAACAAAAAATGCTTTTTTTAAAGCTTTTTTTCATGTAGACTTACTCTTAGGAACCATGGTTTTTGGTTATTCGTGGCACCTTTGAGTGTATGAGTAAATGACAGTGTCTGTTTGTTTTTCTGTCACAGTCCTGTGGCTCAAACAGTGTCACATGGCACTAGAAACAGCATGGGTTCAATCCACAGGGAATGCATGAACTAATAATATGAATTACTTACGACGTACTTGCAGAAGCTTGTTTCCGCCACTGAGAAAAGAGAGTTTATACCACACAATTCTGAGAAAAAAAGTCTGAATTGTGAGATGTATACACGCAATTGCGAGAAAAAACGTCGGAATTGTGAGATATCGCAATTACGTTTTTTATTCTGTGGCGGAAACAAGCTTCCATAGTGTATACCTTCAATGCAGTGTCACTTCAGATAAAAGCATTTGCCAAATGCATAAATGTCTTTTTGCACACTGTGAGAACAGAATACAAAGTAAAAGCCAAGAACAGTGTGTGATCCAAGTCCACTTTTGGTGATAGTCGAAAGATAAAATGCTACAATTCATAGTTGAAAGGTGCAATTACAGGTGTAAGTCATTTTTTTCCCCACTTCCAAAATGTTTAAAGGTCCCATGTTGTCAAAACTGAAATTTCCTGGCTATTTTCCTAATAACAGCGGTCTAGGTGCTATGAAACTACCATATAAGCTTCAAAACAGTCGATCCACAGACAAATGCACACTGCCTGCATAAAGTAGCTGTGCCTTTTCACGCGCCGTTGTGACTTCCGTATAAATGTGACGTCAGAACTACTCAGTCCCACCCCGAGCACTGCCCACCGTCACGAAACTACATCATTGCACAGGCTTCCGAACAACATTAATATAAGAGAACAGTGGCTCATGTTTATTTATTCAGAAATACCACAGCAATTTAGTTCGACCTTAGCCGTCTGTTCTGCACTGTTCACAAGTGACCGCTTCTTCAATCAGGCTCAGTTCAATGCCAGTTTTTCAAAGAAGCTACTCCTCAAAGATGCTGCAGTCCCTACTGTTCATAGTTTTACAAGTTTACCTTGGGCGTCGATTTCAGTATATGTTCTCGCGTTCTGTGGGCATCCTTGCAGATTTACCACAAGTACAACTTTTACAGAAAAAAGTAACATTTTAGAAATAAATTGTAGCACGTCGACTTGCTGTCTCAGTAGGAAAGCAATAGTTACATGGCTTACTGCATTCAGTGTCTGTGTGCTAACGTTACATATTATAAAGCAGATAAGTGTTAAAATCAGTGTATAACTAGCTATTAACGTACATATTTTTGAGATTTAAATCGAATCTGACAAAAAAAAAGTCTGAGTTTGTTTACAGACCATTTAAATTAGCATTAACATTAAATCTGTGTGCACTAATGGTAATTTTAATACTCTTACAATAACGCCGAAAGTAAGGAGGTGGAAATGTTATCCGGCTCAAACATATAAGGCCGGATGACATTTCCCTCAGCAATGTCCATCATTGCAGGTGTTTTATTTACCTTACTTGTGAGCATCACCAAGCCACAGCAGGCTACAGCATACATGACCCTAGTTACCTGTGGTTGGCCTGGCCGTGCGTCACTCAGAAAACAACAGGCCAATCAGAAGATAGACTCATGAATATTAATTAGACAGGCCAAAATCAACCTGTTCTTAGCAGAGCTCCTGAGAAAGGAGCTATAAAAATATATCGGGATGGTTTTTGGTACTTATACCGCAAATATATATTCTTAAGGACATCACAACCTAAAATAAAACTTAAGAAAGGTGTACAATATGGGGCCTTTAAAGAAATCTTGAACTTGCAGTACCATCATATAAACAGCATGAGTGCTGCAGAGCTGATGACAGCAGCAGAGAGACTAATGCTACGTATTATTAGCATCATTGGTTGCAGTGTTGGTTTATTTAGGAAGATGATTAAATGATAGACATCACTTTTTACCATCCCTTTGTGGCCATGCAGGTATAGTGAATAATCTGCTAGATTATCTACTAATCAACATTTTGGTGTTGGTAAGATGTTTTACTGTTTTTGAAAGAAGTCTTTTCTGCTCAACAAGGCTGCATGTATTTGATCAAAAGAGTATAAACAGTAATATTGTGAAATATTATTACAATTTAAAGTAACTGTTTTCTATGTGAATATATTGTAAAGAATATATTTCAGCATCATTACTCCAGTCTTCAGTGTCACATGATCCTTCAGAAATCATTCTAAAATGCTGATTTGCTGCTCAAGAAACATTTATTATTATTATCAAAGTTGAAACCAGTTGTGCTGCTTAATATTTCTGTGGAAACCATGACATGTCAGGATTCTTTGATGAATAGAAAGTTCAAAAGAACAGAATTAATTTGAAATAGAAATCTTTTGAAAGATTTTTTAAATGTCTTTTCTGTCACTTTTGATCAATTCAATGAGTCCTTGCTGAATACAAGTATTAATTAATTTACTGACCCCAAACACATTTGAATGGTAGTTTATGAACCTGTTGTTGACTTGAATGAGAAAACTAGCTGTAGAATAATGTTAATGTTTGCTATAGCACTGAGAATGCAACATGTATGTGAGAAATTAAAAGGAATCCAAGCATTTGCGTTCACGTATGGGCCTAATGTTTGCTGTTGAAGAAACACTGCTGTGCATTTCGAGGTTGGGAAAGCTAGCAGCCCTCGATCATTAGGAGTGAAAATAGCCTGTATTGGCTGAGGCTGAAGCACAATCACCTCACCGCAGGAGAAACCGACACGAGCCGCTCTCGGTGTGGGCGAGCGAAGAGCTCAATTCATTACGCAGAGGTTAACAAGCTCCTATTGAGCTAATGACTCTAATGGATCTTTGATATCAACCCGCCGCAGTAATTCTGCTCTAATATCTCTGTGGTGGAAACTTTACTGTCATAATCACACCTCGGATATTACTCGGGGTCAGAGCGTGTAGTTATTATGGGACCGGCTGCTCTAAACACTGTCGTGGAACTTTATCGAGGGGCCTTAATGTGCGACAGTTAACGTTTATCATAAAAAATGATGGCGTGTGAGAGAGAAAGAGATTTAGAGAGAGCGAAAAAGAGCAAGAGAGGTATAGTTTATGCTTTTAATTTGATTTTCACTCTCATGGTTGGTTCAGGCCTGTCTTTGTTCGCCGACTAGCTCCCTCTGGCATCGCTATGTATCTCTATTTGGAGTGGTGTAATATCGTTATGAATCAATTTCATTGTTCATTTTGGCGATTGTGAGTAAACAAGGTTATATCTGTTCCATGGCATGAAATGCTGGCGTGTAATCGACTCATAGTGTGTTTGATGAGTGTTTTGTGTGTCTGTGTATATATAGTGCACAAAATTCAAAATGAGCCCATTATCTGGTTCAAATAGAAACTACTACTGTGGTTTTTGTCTTGTATGGTCTACTTGACATGATACTGAAGTTGCAATAGTATTTTCTTCTCTGTTGTGAGAGTTTAACGGCTTCTCGAACAAGAAAAAAATGGGGAATTGATTGGATGGTTGTGGTTTGCTATTGGTCAATCTCATATGAGTGACAGGTTGACAGAGAAGAGAAGTGATGTCGCTACAAGATAGCCTGGGAAAACCCAGACAACTTCCGGCAAATTTAGATTTGCTCTGCAAGTAGTCTGGCAAAGAGCTCATTCAAGCCCATTTCTAATCCGTTGAAATCGCGGCACCAATCAGAAACGTTGAGGCGGGCTTTACACAATGACGATCGCTCTGATTGGTTTTAGGTCTATCCAATTGCGCCCAGAGGCATTTGAGCGATGTCCGTTGGTGAAGCGCACCAACTTTTAAATGCATTATTATATTAAAATTGCAAACACATGAGGACAGTCTCCATGAAAGACCCACTGGCAGATGAACGTGCTACTGCATTTCATGCATTAGATTTAATAGAGGATTTTAACTGTGACAAGATGATTGACAGGGCAGTTTACGTGACAGGATGCACGCGACAGATCCGTCCGATAAAGATGCCGAAGTAGTATGTCCCAAAGCTTGCCTACGTTTTTGCTACACATGCAAAAGTAAATACCTTTTCTTCACAAAAAGAGTACATACTTTTATGGCGTAGTGTAACTTAGGGACGCAGCATATGGCTTTACACGATGACGATCGCTCTGATTGGTTTTAGGTCTATCTAATTGCGCCCAGAGGCATTTGAGCGACGTCCGTTGGTGACGCCCCTTTGGAAATGAGTTATTAATGAAGCTTTGCCAGACCATAACTCAGTTATTACTGAGAATGGTCTGGATTTAACCAGGCTAGCTACAAGAGGGAGGGGAAGTTATTTTGATTAAAGATTACAAAAAAAAAAAGTATGTGCATGGATACATTATTTATAATAAATATTGCAATATTCCAGAAAAAAAAGAAAAAAAAAAGAATTGTCAATTTTGATTTCATGGTGACTTTAAACAGACGTGTTAACATGTTTACGCAATATCAGAAACACATTCACAAAGTCAAGTAAGTTTCCAGTGATTTCTGTAAATTAAGACAGAATTTATTATGTGGTGGCTGATAGTACTAGGACAAATATTAAATTAATTTAATTATTTAAATATTTAAATATCAATTAAAAATGCATGTATAATAATTATAATTCGAAGAAAAACAATTATATATGATAAGGTTTTAGAAATGTTGTATATGAAAAATGCTGCACAGGGACTTATATAATAATATAATAATTTGAAATGACAATAAAAACAAATCCTAAAATCTGAGTTTCAATCAATTCATTGAAAAGGACAGATTAAACTGATCCACTGAAATCAAACTGAATTTACTAACTCTTTTTTTGGGGGGGGGGCTTTTTGAAACAATATTTGAAATCAGAGACAGTAATTAAATATCTTGTTCTTAATGATCTCATACTCGTACAAAAATGTGGGGTCGGGAAGTACAGTACAAATACACAGTAAAAACAAGAACTGTTTTCTATTTAAATATATTGTAAAATGTAATTTATTCCTGTGATCAAAGCTGAATTTTCAGCATCATTACTCCAGTCTTCAGTGTCACATGATCCTTCAGAAATGTTTGTGATAATTATTCACATGCACAATATAAGCGAATAACACAGAACAGTAAAGAGAGTGAATGGTCCAGATTAATATGCCGTGTCTGTGTTCTTGACAGACGTCCCAAATAGAAATTCAGCAGGGATTCAGTTCGGTGCCAGTTTTAAATTCATATTCACAATAATCCAAAACAAAAGCGTGCGTGCTTACAGATCTTATTGTGAATGCACCACGTTCCATTATTGCTGTCATTGATTTTCTGCCTGTTTTTATATGTGTGTGTGTGCATGTGCTTTTACATGCTTTGTGTGTCTTTTTATGCTTGCAAATCAGTGCTGAATTGAAATTCATCCAACAGTCTATTGTTAGGGGTGTTTTTAAGGCACCATTACTGTTGCTACTGCTCATAGGGATTTGAACAAACCTCTTAACATTAAGGTTCAGTGCGTTTGAGCTCCAGATATGAATAATTCTTCAAATCATGTGTGTTGTAGGAGAGGAGTGCTGTTACTTTACTAACTTATAAAACAATAAAACACTTACATTAAAGGAGGGACCCGTGTCTAGAAAATCACAGAGACTTGACCAATAAGCAACCTGTCAGTTTTGCACTACACACTTTTTCTTCAGAAATGTTAAGATCTATTTATATTTTTTCCGCAATTAATTCAGCTCACTAATAGTCACTTAACATAAAGGGCCCTATCTTGCACCCAGTGCAATTGACTTTGTACACTGACGCATGTATCATTCCTATTTTGCACCCGACGCACAGCGGACTTTTCCCTCGGCAGACGCACGCCGGTAAATTAGGGAATGAACTTGCGCTCCCGGGGACGGTTCAGCGAAAAGAGGAGGCGTGTTCCGGCGCAAACGTTCCCTGGTGCTATTTTGCAATTCCAGAAAACAATTCCGCCACTGACCAGGAAAAACCTAGTCTAAAGTCAGTGGCGCGTTTTCAGTGGCGCGTTCACATGCTATTTTAAGGGCGCATGCTTGGCCATAATGTAGTGAGTGCACAACGCGCATACACTTTGCTTCTCTCATCTACACAGACGCAGGCAGCAGTTCCCATTTTTGGTATTCCATTCCAATATTCCACACGAGGGAAATCATTGTGGTGTCCATGAAGATGTGAAAAAATAGGCATAAATCTAGCTTACACATTTACCCAAATTATTATACGCCTGTTTACCAAAGCTAATTTGTGTGGGTTTCTCCCATCCCCATACAATGTCACTTCTCTGTGTTTTACGGCCCTGACGAGAACGTCGGTCTCCTCGGCTGTGAACCGCTCCTGGCGCGCGCCTGGCAAATCCACAGTTATAATAGCATCCGCCATGGAACAAGCGCGCCTGCTCTTAAAGGGAATGTGAGATGACACTCTGATTGGTTTATTTCACGTTACGCCCAAACCACACCTATGAATAATGAAGCTACTTCAGACCAACCCATTTTAGATTTGCGTCGGGCGCAAGAGTCATTTATCCCGCTGGTATAATAGCAACACCGAGATCCGGCCACAAAGTTCCTTGTGTTTCGCCTTTGATTCTTTCGTTTCAGATCATTAAAATAGGGCCCTAAGACTGTGTTTTGTAGATAATTTCAGCATGAGGTATGCCGGCTATTTTTTGCAAACTTCATATTTTAAAGGTACACTATGTAACTTTTGGCACTCTAGCGGTTAAAAAAATATAAACTGCTTAGATTTTGCGGAAGAACATTGTTTTGGTTGTGTTTCGGCTCTGTTACTGTGTGGATGAATATGGTTATCCGACTGCTCATAAAACATTCACAGGCTTAAGAGATATAACCAGTTTAGATGGAAAGGATCTCAAGCTGACTAGCTGAACACTTTACTGTATCTTTCCCCGTTAATAGACACACTACTTTCTTGAAAATAAATTCCAGCACAGCGTTACAACAACAATAATGAAATGATCTTCACAATAGATAATGCTTCACAATGAACTCTGTTAGAGAGCTATATGGCCATTTATCTGTTCAATAAAAGACCTTACTTGGTGAGTAATAAAAACGCATCTCTGTGTTGCTTATACAACATTTCAAATCTCTCAGTTCTCAACATCTCCGAAAAGCCAAGCCAATGTTGATTCTTGTTTTATTACGAGCTCTGTCGCGTTCTCTTTTTCCCTGCAGACTCTCCTCTGTTTTTTTTAAAAGAGTGATTCCCTTACCCCTTTTCCACCAAGGCAGTGCTGGTGCCGGTTCGGAGCCGGTGCCTACTCGCGAACCAGTTCTTTGTGTTTCGACAGCCAAAGAACCGGTTCTCGGCCAGGAAAATTGGTTCCAAAGCGGCACCAACTCTTTGCTGGACTAGAACCGTTCTTTTACCACGTCATGCTTACGTTGAGGGTTGGGGGCGGGGTTATTGTCGAACTTCTTCACGAACGTAACCCCCGTCTATAGTAATCCAGACGAGCAGCACAAATGTGTTCTAAACGTCTTCTTCTGACCCCAATATAGGATCGCAAAGCCAGGAGAAACATTTGAAGAAAGACGATGTAGTCCGCCATTGTAATTGTTACGCTTGAAGTTGGCGAAAGCTAAGACGTATGGCAACGTACACAGTGACGTAACGATGTCGTTCACTGGGCTCTCTAGTCAGTGGAAAAACAAACAAGTTCTGAGAAGGTTCGCAAGTTGAACTTTGAACCAGCACCAGTTCCGAACCAGTTCTTTTTTGGTGGAAAAGGGGTACCTGTAGGTTTGAGTTTTAGCTGCTCCTTGTCAAACTTTTTCACTCGTTGTGACAACTAACCTATACCAAAAATGTCAAAATAGCCGGAGCAACTTTATGACGAGACACGCATGGGCAAGTGACGAATACACAATTTCCCAAGAAGACCATCCTGACAGGTCTAAAATATAAACACTTATAACAGGCTTACCGTGGTGAATCAGGGTACGACAAAAACGCGTTTTGGAAGAAGGATTGATGATGCATTGATAGTGTACCTTTTAACATAATTTATTGAATCTCTAAGTTACTTTGCTAGAATGTTTAGCATGCAAATTGTAACTGACAGTGACTGTAATATTTGCATGCTCTTTTGCAATTTCTCTATTTACTTGATTTGTGATTGATCTTTTCTTTCTTGCATTTTTTTAAACTTTCTAAGCCGTCTTTTCTCTGCACACACACCATGAAGTGTTTCTCAGGCACGGCCGACAGAAAACAAGTGTTTTGAGATGTGAGTGTCATGATAATAGAACTTAAGATTAAAACTTCTTCTGCTTGCCTTGCAGACACTGATCTTTCCTTAGGGAATGCAGATTGGGTTCCCTGTTTGTTTTCTATTTTAATTTGATCTATCTTTACTTTCTTTGATTATCTTAATTAGTATTTCTGTCTTGTTTTCCAGTACAAATGATCGAATTAAATGAATTTTTATTTTTACACAACTTAATTTGTGGAACTTATTAATTGATCTCGACACGAAAAAACTTTTTGAAGTAAAAAAAAATATAAGCTTCATTTAAGATATATTTCCTGAAGTCTTAAAACCTATGCAATTTTGCTTCTCACATACATGTACATACATACAGGTTTTTTTGCAGTGTGTGTCTGCATTCTTCAGTTTAGATCATCATTCTTTACCTCATCCTGTGTGAATCCTCTTTTATGGGTGTTTGACCATGAGTGATGTTTGTTTAAACATTCATGTGTGTGTCTTTTCATTCTCATTTCACGTATTCTGTTGAAGGCTACAGGTTCCTCCCGTTCACATCCAGCATTCTGCACCAAATGGTGCCATAAACACACAAATCCCCTAAGCACTAAACAAATACACACAGAGGAGGGTAAGTGTGAACTATTGATTTCTATCAGGGAAAATTTCATGGAGACATTGAGGGGTTCATTATTTATACATGTACAACAGACATCTCATCCAGAGAGTTCAAGTTATTGGAGCAGGATTGGGCATGAAGCTGATATTTTTTACACATTTTACATTAATGCATTTGACAGACGCTTTTATCCTAAGCGACTTTAATTGCATTCAAACTACGCAGTTCATCAGTTCGAACCCATGACCTTGAGATTGATAACGCCACGCTCTGCTGTTTGAGCTACTGGAATGCTTTTTTACGGGAATGTTTACACAAAATTCTTGTCTCCTCTTTGGTTAGAAACATGAAAAGAATTGTTCTTGGCATATTTTTCTAGATATGTTAGAAAAGCAAACACAGCCATCCCGGGGCTTCTTTGATCAGCTGACACTCTCAAAACTCATGCAGCTACACTTTCTTTGCAAATGCTTCTAATGCAGATATTTACGGCTGGATTGCCTAGTTTAGGATACATGAAAACATTTTATTTTAAATGTGCAATTAGATTTTATTCGGTTTGGCAAAAGTCTGTGCTTGTTCTCAATCAATGTGGACCCGACGTTACGCTCTGCCGGTGTGAGTCTGATGTGTGTGTGTGTGTGTGTGTGTGTGTGCAGGTTTGGTGGTGAGGGAAGCACGGATTGAGATTTCCCGACAGCAGGTGGAGGAGTTGTTTGGTTTGGAAGATTACTGGTGCCAGTGTGTCGCCTGGAGCTCTGCAGGAACAACCAAGAGCCGCAAGGTGCACGTCCGCATCGCATGTGAGTATAAACACACTCACACACACGAGTCTTTGCTCTGTCTGCTCTGACTGCAGGAGATTCACAGACTCTTTGTCTTCATGTTTATTGACACGCACACACACACACACACACACACACACACACACACACACACACACACACACACACACACACACACACATATACGGTCTGTGAGATAGTCTGTAAGCTGGCTGAAGGTAATGGAGCATTTATGCAGATCAGAGACTGCAGACAGGAGACAGTCTGGAGCACACAAACACACACACACACACACACACACACACACACACACACACACACACACACACACACACACACACACACAGACACACACACACACACACACACACAGGGGACTGTCTGGACATCTCTTTATGGTCTTATTAATCTTGTTAATTTCCTGACGTTCATCTTGAGTGTGTGTGAGTTAGGAGCAGGTTAGCTGTGTGGCCCAAGGACACTTCACTCTCCCTCTGTTGTCTCGGGCTGAGTGTGTGTGTGTGTGTGTGTGTGTGTGTGTGTGTGTGTGTGTGTGTGTGTGTGTGTGTGTGTGTGTGTGTGTGTGTGTGTGTGTGTGTGTGTGTGTGTGTGTGTGTGTGTGTGTGTGTGTGTGTGTGTGTGTGTGTGTGTGTGTGTGTGTGTGTGTGTGTGAGAGAGAGAGAGAGAGAGAGAGAGAGAGACACAGAGACTGAAGCTGACTAGCAGTACAACACAAGAAACTTCCTCTCTTGGGGATTCTTTCAGATAGATAGATAGATAGATAGATAGATAGATAGATAGATAGATAGATAGATAGATAGATAGATAGATAGATAGATAGATAGATAGATAGATAGATAGATAGATAGATAGATAGATAGATAGATAGATAGATGGACAGACAGACAGACAGAGACATCGATAGGATGGATGGATGGATGGATGGATGGATGGATGGATGGATGGATGGATGGATGGATGGATGGATGGATGGATGGATGGATGGACGGACGGATGGATGGATGGATGGACGGACGGATAGACAGACAGACAGACAGACAGACAGACAGACAGACAGACAGAGAGATAGATAGATAGACAGATAGACAGACAGGTAGACAGATAGACAGACAGATAGATAGATAGATAGATAGATAGATAGATAGATAGATAGATAGATAGATAGATAGATAGATAGATAGATAGATAGATGGACAGACAGACAGACAGACAGACAGAGAGATCGATAGGTATATAGACAGATGGATAGATGGAAGGACATACAGAAAAACGGTTGGATGAATGGATACTAGATAGACAGACAAGCCCTTATTCATAAAGGAAGTAAATAATGTCTTCATTCATCTAAAACCGGTCGTATGTTTCAGGTTAGACTAGAGTGATAATAATGAGCTTATTTTAAATTAGTGCTATAGTTAGCTTATATTCAAAACAATAGATGTGAATAGAAAGTCCCCATAGATATATTTACATAGAAGGTGTTTGTGTATGTGTTGACTCATTCAGTCATGGTGTGAGCAGAGGTGCATTGTGGGTACTCTCAGCTGGGTTATTTTACGGGTGATTGAGCAGGGCAGAAATTTCTCTTTTTCACACGCCAACACACACAAAGATACAAACACACTCGCACAAAAGCACACTCCGCAGACATACGGCCGCTATCACAGAGAGAGGCGAACATGACAGGAGGATTGAACAAGATGATAGATTATCTCACTGATTCACCGCCGACCACAAATTTACTGCGCAGATAAATTTGTGTGAGTTTCTGCACTGTCCAGTGTGTGTGTGTGTGTGTGTGTGTGTGTCACTGGAGATGATGGGTTTATCCGGATCACGAGTACACCTCTGTTTTGCAGTTTTGTTTGGATGGTGATGGATGCTTGAATCTTCAGGTCGTTGTGATCGGTGTCTGTGTTCAAAAGTTCAGGATATTTTTGCATTATGAAGAGAATGTCATCCACAAGTCACATTCACAGTCGTTGGAAAACCATGCACGTCATTTGAATTTTGGATAATAACTTGGCAATTATGTACAGCTTATACAGTTAAGCTGGGAAGCTACTGAATATGATAAGCTGCATATTTGATTAGTGACTAATATATATTATATATGTATTATATGACTTAAAAATATATTTTAGATTTTATGAGTTTAGATTGTATGTATAGTGATATGTTACTTTTGATTAGTTTTATAACTAAATATTTTATATATTAGTAGTTTAGTGACTTTTAATAGTCAGAGATGTTATATTTGATTAGTGACTTTAAATATTTATATTTGATATATTATTAGTTTAGAGACTGTGTGTCGTGATAGATGCTATTTTTGATTGGTGTACTGACTTTAGACAATTATATTTTATATCTTATTAGTTTAGGGTCTGTGCATAGTCAAAGATGATATATTTACTTTAATTGTTTTATATTTCCAATATCATTAGTTTAGGGATGTTTAGTAATGAGTGTTATATATAATTAGTTCAGTGACTTAATACATCATTTATTAGTTTAGGGACAATGTATAGTATAATGATATATGTTATATTTGATGACTTTAAATACCGCTGGACATTATATGTGATTAGTTGAGGGACTGTGTGGCAGCTGTGTGAAGTCGAGACATTATAATTATGAGTGAAATAGGAGTGCTGTTATACAGGTGTGTGTGTGTGTGTGTGTGTGTGTGTGTGTGTGTGTGTGTGTGTGTGTGTGTGTGTGTGTGTGTGTGTGTGTGTGTGTGTGTGTGTGTGTGTGTGTGTGTGTGTGTGTGTGTGTGTGTGTGTGTGAGGTTTCAGCTCTTTTCAGGATATTAATGCTGTTTAAGATTTGTTGCTGTAGCAATGTAGAGCACTAAAACTATGAGTTGAATGCATTACCGTACGCGCACACACTCGCACGGACACACACCCCCTCTGAGACGTGATTTATTTGCCTATTACCTCGATCAGTAATGTGAAGGAAAACAGACATGCACAGTTTGTGTGTGTGTGAATGAACAGAGTAGTAAAAGGCTAGACAGGCTGAAGATATGTTTTATGCAGACATGTGTGTTTTATGTCCAGTTGAATGGAGGAATCGCAGCGGACACAATTGAAGGTTCAGGGTGAGCAGCAGCTCTGGGTGAAATAGTTAAATATTATATTTCTTGATCTGAATATTTTTACAGTGTTTTGACAAGTGATATAGCTCAGGGGAACATCATTTCAACTACAGGCACATCAGCGATTGCTGCGAAGTAGATTCAGAATGTTTTATGCAAAAATTAATGTACAGTCAAATGTAGCTAAAAATGCTCAAGGTAAAAAATTTCTTATTCTCAATCATTTTCATTATGCATCATGTACACAGTAACAAAATCAAAAAAATAATCAATATTCATATATTATATTTATTTTATGTATGTATGTGTATATATATATGTAGGCTATATATATATATATATATATATATATATATATATAAATGTATAACTATATTATTTTTATGGGCAATATCACATTTTTATTTATTGTAGTATTATATTAAATATTAATGGCCTAGCGCTAGAGAACAGAAATGAAATCTTGCCTTCACAAAGCTCACAGAGCAACAGAAAGAAAGACATTACTCACACGTCTCTGCATTTACAATTCACAGGTTCACACATGAGGTGTTAGATGGATTTGAGGAAGACTAGATGAGTTTGGCCTTCTCTCCGCGAGACCTCAAGTGTTAAACACCCACTCACACACACACACACACACAACACATACGAGCATGGAAAGACACAGAAACCGACAGGGGGAAATAGATATTCACACCCGCACGTGAACATTATGAGAATACAGTGAACGAGTCGAGCAGGTCATGCTTTGACCTGAGAATATGGTAGATGGTGGCGTCATTCACACGTGGCGAAATGTGACGAAACCAATCACACATTATCAACTACACAGACAGCATCACAGTGAGATGAAAATCTGCACTTATTATAATTGTCTGGTTTTTTTTTTTCCTCATATAAACCTGGAAATAAGCTGGAAGTTTTATAAAAAATAATATGAAAAGCAAAATGAAATGTAAGAAATATTCTGCACTATTTCCAGGTGAATAATGAAATGTAAGTAAACGAGTCGCTTCTCTGTCTCCATTCTCCTCAGTCTTGAGGAAGACGTTTGAACAGGAGCCCTTGGGGAAGGAAGTGTCACTCGAACAGGAAGTGCTGCTGCAGTGCCGCCCACCCGAGGGCATTCCGCCTGCTGAGGTACACACACACACACACACACACCTCACATGTGTTAATACTGTACAGATCATCTTTGCCTATAGGGATAAATGTCAAGCTCTATCTCGGGTCGCTAACTGTCAAAACAATTTTTTATAATTAAACATCAAATTAAACAATATATATATATATATATATATATATAAAATTTTTTATATATATATATATAATATTATATTATATATACTGTGTGTATATATATATATATATATATATATATATATATATATATATATATATAAAGATTAAATATATAATACATATATATAATTAATCTTTGTTAATGTTAATAAAAATATAATTAATTAATATAAAATAAAAATGTAATTAATCAATTAACTAATGTTAACAGATACAACTTTTGATTTGAATGTATTAGTAAATATTGAAATTAAGATTAGTAAATGCTGTGGAAGTATTAGTTTTAGTTAACATTAACTAATGTTAACAAATGAAACCTTTTTGTAAAGTGTTTTTGTACATTTAATGAATGATTTAAGTATCAAATTAGTACTTAAAATGTACTAATTAATTTCTAATCTTCCTAGTTATCTAAGAAATCAGACATTGTTCCTCTTTTGTATGCATACATGTAAATGTAAAACATGTTAAATAATACCTTTTATGCCTTTTTAAATGTTCAACTTTCTTTAATTAATGTAATGTTGCTGTTTGAACATGAAAAAGCTCTGCAAAGTTATAAAGCACAAAGTCCCTCCAGCGGGAGTTATTCTCTATATCAGTGTTTCTGAACTCCCTGAAACGCCTCCATTGTAGTCGTGAGTTTTCTTCCGGGAATAAACGCGTCACAATATTCCTCATTTAAGCCGGAGCAATAGCACAGCTGTACATTAAAATATTGCAATATTTTATATTGCAAATCAGAGCTAGAAGAAGACAAATTGTTAGTGCGAGTCTCGCTGGCTCATCTGTGACCAGGACAGCAAGTCTTTGTGGTGTATCGAGAGCTCTGGAGTCCAGGGTAATGTCGGCATACCTCCAGTCCACATAGGATGAACCACATCCAACAGGAATAACCGTCTGCGCAAGAGGAATCTGTCCTGTCTGACTGGGATGTCCAGGTACTAACCCGGATCAGATCCAAAAAACATAAAACCACATCTGCCCAACTCACTGCAGAATTAAATGCGCACCTCAACTCTCCTGTTTCCACCAAAACTGTTCGTCAGGAAACTCCAGAGTCAATATTCCTGGTCGGCTTCTATAGCCAAACCTTTGATCGCTCGTGCCAATGCCAAATGTTGGTTTCATTGGTGCCAACAGTGCAAATCCTGGGCTGTGGACACACTTGTTCTCTGATGAGTCCACCTTCAATATCTTTCCCACATAGCTGCAAACTTTAGACCATTACTGTATGTTGTAGTTGTGTGTGTGCACATGTTGAGCTTGTCTGTCATCATATGTGTGTTTGGAGCCGTCAGAGTTCTTTCTGCTCCTGACTTTGACCCGGAGGTCTAGGTTTCCCAGAAGACCCGTAAACGACAGCTGCGGCTCCCAGAGGACACGTCACACACACTTACGCGCACACATACAACGAAAACACACACACACACACACACACATTCGGGCCGAGTAAGTTGAGTTGTGAAGAAGAGCCATGTGAATTCCACCGAGTGCTGCTATATCTCTCTGTTCCGCTCGCTGACTCCGTCTAGACTAAAAAAAAACCTCGCAACGTCCCTGGATGTTCCCGGAGGGTGCTGGGAATACAACGACCCCGGTCAGGATCCACATTTTCAAGTAAATATCATTTGCTGTTTCTGAACAATGCGAGCGACTGACCTCTCTGTTGACCGGGCGTACTTTCTGAACACCCACAGCGTGAGCCACAGCCGTTCGGGAGCCAGAACGCTTTAAAATAACAGTGTGCTTGAGCAGAAACTGAAATCCGGCCAATCACAGAGCCCTCATTAAAAAAAACCAAAAAAAAAACACTGTTTCCATGGCGATAGAAAATATACATACAGGTTAACCTGGACTAACCAGCAGGCCATAGTTGCAGACGAAGACCTCCACTTTATACAGTCACAATTATATTCTTGGCCTCTGACACACACACACACACACACACGTGTAAAGCATAATACAGTGGCTGGAGTTTATATACTGAGGGAGCGATGAATGGTGTGCTATTCATAACATCCGTAAAATCTGCAGAAACCATCAGAACGCGGTGGGAAACACATATGCAGATACACTTGAAACACTCTAGAGATGCACATAAACACACACACACGATTGAGACTCAAACTGTATTTCATACTCGTGTTGTTGAAGCTGCTCTGTAACTGTGGCTCCACGCTTCTCATAATTTAAAGTAGTTAAAGTAATTTACAGTACAGTCCATGTAATTAACAGAAAATCACAGAGACTGAACTTAGTCTTATTAGATTTATAGGTATTCCTTAATACACTCCATTAAACACTGGCAAGAAGTCTCTTACTGTACGCTCACCAAGGCTGTATTTATTTGATCAAAAATACAATAAAAACAGTATCGGATTATTATTACATTTTAAAATATTTTTTTTTTAGGATTCTTTGATGAATAGAAATTTCAAGAAAACAGCATTTATTTGAAATAGAATGTGTGTGTGTGTGTATTGTTTTTTTTAAGTATTTGTTTTTATCTAATATCAACCTATTTGCATGTCACTTGGTTATATAGATTTAAAAATAAATTTTGTGTACATTTACTTTTTGATTAAGTTAAAATATGCATTTTTTTAGTAGAGGAGACCAGAGCTTGTTGTCACACTTTTTACTCAAGTGAATATTTCTCAAGGTAAGTATATATTTGAAAGTCAATTTCAGTTTTCTTCATAAAGTCATTTCCACTGTTACTGCGCAGGACAAAATGATACAGTTCATTGAACACATGCTTGCTTTATAGCATGTAATATCGGGGGAATGTTGTCACACTATATGGATTTTTTTTGTTTGTTTTGTGCAAAGGAAACCTGCTATTAAACAGGCTAATAGTATTTATGCACGAAAAACATTTATGAAATACAAAACTATATAAAACATACAAAAGTGCTGCACAGTTGTTTCGGCCAAAATAAATAGCAACCATTAAAATACATGAAATTACAACATATAAAACACATGTGACAACTTGCCCCAATGATACTGTGACAACCTCAGACAACCGACTGCAAAATTCACAAAAAATAAAATAATGATTTAATTATAACGTATATTAAATATGAATTATAGATTGTTTAGATTAAAAAAATAATAATAAATCTTGGTGTTATAAAAGTAGCACGCGTTTGTGTAATTGCACAGTTGACTGGTGACAACTAGCCCCGGGGCCGGTTGCACCAATAAGTTACAACTTAGGCTAGTTTTGACGGAAATGGACACTAAGTTACGACTTACGCACTTCTAAATATTTTTGCGTTGCACCATTAAACTTAGTTGAAGCGTAACACTACGTATAAACTAAATATTTACGGCAGCCTCCGATCAGGAGTAACGTTCAGTTGGAATAAAATATCAGACAGACTGAACTGCATTAATAAGCTCTTCTTTTACCTGACAGACTTAAGTTCTTTAGACTTATATGATAATGCTGACATTTACACTCGCTTACATTTTAAGAGAGAACATTATGTGAAAAGATTACCTTGTTATCTCTCTTTAACACTTACAGCGCGCCGCTGTGCGCATCGGTCCATGTTGTGCATGTCAAATATCAGTCATAATCAATAAACGTAATTTCTTATGTTTGTAAGAAAAAAATTGATACAAAAATTGTATCAGTATTTATTTATTGATCCTTATAAATACAGTTTCTGAATGTTATATGCATATAAAAACACTTATGCTATTCATGATCTAATGGAAACGTATTTTTACCGTTAGTAACGTGAGGCAAAAGAATGAAGGATAAACTGAAATTCACGCCATTTCAACACAACCTCTGCTCCCGTATTTGATGGCTGCTATTGGATCATCGAGGCGAAACGTCATATTATGCGACTACGCATTACTTTACGGAGAGCTTACGACCTACTAGCTGCGTTCTGCCTTACGAACAAATGGTGCAACGGAATAAAGTACAGAGTTAGTTACAAACTAGCTAGTAGTTACTAAGCCTCTAATATGGACTTACGAACTTAGAACTTACGAACGGCTGGTACAACCCGACCCTGGTCTCTACTTTCCTAACTTACTGTGTTGGGGTTGAAATATTATAGTAATTGCTTTTCCAGTGTCTATGGTGGTTATGACTCAGATTTTTTGGATCTTTTGTGGGAGAATATAATTTAACCGCATACTTTACACTGTTATTTGATGGCGGAAAAATAGCTTGTTAGCAGAAAAGCTGCAGTATTTGAAAAACAGCTAAGCTGCTGTCACACTACTGACAGTAAAGTTAGCAGCCTTGCTTGTTTTAGCTTCTCCTCAGCGCTGTTCCACACACACACGCGTTCGACAAAAAGCTGCAAAACAGCTTCCAGCAGCGTGTTTGATGCTTCTGCAGCCTCACAGTTAATATCTCCTTCATTAGCTCAGAGCAAAAGCACTTTACTGTGTTTTATGCTAATGAAGATGGAGATTGTTTACGGTAAAAGACTTTTATGGCAAGCCATTAATTAAATGTGCCGATGTTCTGTATGTTGGTAATGTGTCAGCACGTGTGTAAATTTTGAAAATGCATCTAGAGATGGAGTGAGTTATTATGTCCGAGTCGAGTTAATGCAGTACACATGCTGACACGCACATTTTGACATCTATGCGTGCACACGCCAGGACAAAGTCATAAATTAACTGTATCTATCTACGTGTCCGTTGACCAGTAGCATTTTAATATGGCTTGAACCTGTTGCAATTTATGCATGAATACGAGTTATATGAAATATAAGTTCCCAAACAGGTTCTACCATTGCATAAGATGTTAAGACTTGTTTTCAGGGAATGTATCTTTAATGCAAGTATATTTTGTCAGATTTTCCCAATGTTTTTAAGTAAAACTAAATTTGCTTTAGTAAAAAGAAAACCAGTTGTGCTGCTTGATTTTTATTTTATTTTTGGAGCCATTTTGGAGCCATTTAATGCATCATTTTTATTTTGCTTAGTGTCGAGGAAAGTAAAAAGTAATGCATTACAAAATTGTGTTACTCCCTATTTTTGGCAAATGTAAAACAGTTTAAGTTTGGTTCAACTCGCAACAGAACGGGTTTCCGTTTGCGCTCGAAAAAGAAGCAAAATTTATAAAAATGCCCCCCAAATTTAAGATATGGCCAAAAAAAGTATTAATATTAATAAATAAATTGATAAAATGTCCTTGTATGAGTTCTAAAGGATATAGCTGGTTAAGCAATACCACACGAGCAAGAGTGCTTTTGTCCGTGTGTGTGTGTGTTTGTGCGAGGTGTGTTTAAGCTCTCAAGCGAGCGCAGAGGTCAGGAGGAAGTGTTTTCCTGAGTGTTTCAGTATTTATGTGTGTGTGTGAGTGCTGAAGTTCTTTAACATGTGGCGGCCGTGGGGAAGTGTGTGTTCATTATGCAGGGCTCAAGGGACCAATCGCGCACGCTAAACACACCTGATCTCCATGCTGACCCGTAACCGCAAATCTGGCCCTGCTGTCTGCAGCTGTCATTTATCTCAGCACGCTTTCATTCTCCTGCTCTCTCGTTTTTTCACCCTCCCTTTATGTTTTTTCATCCCTCTATCCATTCATAAACCCAACCGTACCTTTTTCAGGCTATTTGTGGACATTTTATTAATATTACTGTATACTAAGTTAGAGCTGTCAATGAATTTTTCAAATCAGATGAACTAATTACATGATATTCTGATTAATTCATCTAATTGTTTGAATTTGAACCGTCATTACTTTAATATTAGATAAACAATATATATTATTATGATAATTGTACTTTTAATCTTTTATATATCAATCATATAATTTTTCCAGGTGCACTTAACATTGCAATATTCATAAAAACGATTTCTCTTACACTTACAAATCAATGCGCGACTGTACCTTTAAGAGTTTCATGTCGACGACCTCTTTGCATGTGAAATGAATGACAGGCTGCAAAGCCGTTATATTGTGACAGATTCATGAAACAGTCCACAGCATTTTAGCTTCAATATGTTCTGTTTAGAATGTTGAGTTCTAAATGTATGTGATCACATACAACAAACTCTTTCATTTCAAGAGATCAAGGAGAAAGAATGTGAGGCCTTAAAGGGTTTCCTTCTCCAGTACAATAAATAGTTCTTTTGGCCTTAATGATTTCTTCATGAATATTTCCAGTCATTTGTTTTAACAGCGAGTGCCTGTAGACAATTAATAAGAAATAAGAGTGGTGATATGAAAGGTTACATGCAGAGATAATACAGTGTGTGTGTGTGTGTGTGTGTGTGTGTGTGTGTGTGTGTGTGTGTGTGTGTGTGCATGTGTGTGTGTGTGTGTGTGTGTCTCTGTGGAGTTTGTGATCTCTGGTGGTTCTCGGTGCATCTGTGTTGTGATTAATGACCGTCTCTCCCCTCAGAGAGCAAGACACCGCACAATAACAGCTCAATACATCTCTCATCTCATTTCTCTGTTCTCCTCTCATCTTAGTTTTCCTATTCTCTCTTATTGTTCAAAAATGGCTCTTTCATAACTCAGTGGAGATCTAATGGAGTTTTTAGTTATATTTAATTTAGGTATCATCTTTGCCTAAGATATTTCTTATGAAATTCTTTAAGAGAAGTAAAGATAGGAATAAAAAACACCATTTGCTTTAAAAAAATCTATTTAAACTCCTGTTTGAGAAATAATATATGAAAGACACCTTATGTGTTCTGGATGGTTAAGTGACTTCTCTGTGATATTCTCGTCTCTACATATAGCTCGGGTCTCTCCTTCATTGTGTCTGTGGGATTTTTATCACGTGTTTTATCATCCAGCAGGTGAAAATCATGTGTCTAATCACAGGAACAGCGCTCCTCTTTTCAACAACACACGATTGGAGGAATCATTCATATCTGGAGCTCAAAATTATAGTGACGCTTGCCTATGCAAACACGAGGGATTAATAGTTGGTTTAATGGTTTAATACAATTGTCAAGTCATCTTCATTTATATAGCGCTTTTAACAATGTAGATTGTTTCAAAGCGGCTTTACAGAAATACAAGGATACTTGTCACATGAGACAACATACAGTGTGTGTGTGTGTGTGTGTGTGTGTGTGTGTGTGTGTGTGAAAGGTATATATAGCTTTGGGCCTCAGTGACATGCTCCGATGGCCCAGTTCTGTCTGTTCAATGGCCCCCAACCCTCCTTGAATCTGTGTGTGTGTGTGTGTGTGTGTGTGTGTGTGTGTGTGTGTGTGTGTGTGTGTGTGTGTGTGTGTGTGTGTGTGTGTGTGTGTGTGTGTGTGTGTGTGTGTGTGTGTGTGTGTGTGTGTGTGTGAGAAAGATAAATTTCCCATCCGCCCAACTGCACAGAGGAATTTTTCCGCTCCTGCGTCTTTATTTAAGTCGGCGGCAGAACTTTGATGCCAACACAAAAGAAACAGACTGAAAGACTGTATCTGCTGAAATATTAACGCAGTCATTTGCTGTTCAGAAACGTTCAGATCTCCACACACCTCTCTGACCTGAGCAGAGACACCGTACAGGGATCAGAACATAAGGAGCTTTACCACAACAGAAAGGAGATTTGAGAGCTGTGTTCTCAATGGAAAACATGCATACTCTGAAAAATATCTATTTTTAAAACGTAACGATACACATTTCAAACTGCCATGTGCAACATTGTTTTCACATGACATCACTACAGCTTTGACCTGTGCGTCATATCCTCCACAGCTAGAGAGTTATTAGTTGTTGAAGTTCACGCTGACAAATAATCGGATAGAGAAAAGAGAATTTGGCTCGCTGATCTCTGAGCTCAGAGTTTGGCCCGGACTCAGAGCTCTACCCCGTATCCCTGGCTGGGACAGGAATAATAGAGAGTGAGGAGTCGAAGAATGTCACAATGTGTCGGCCATGTATTTATGTATAGGCTATATATAATTGATGTCAAATCGGACTCAAGTCTGCAGATAATATACACTATGTTTCAAAAGATTAGTCAATAGTGTTTTTTTTTAAAGAAATTAATGCTTTTATTTAATCAGCAAATCAGCATATTATAATGATTTCTGAAGGATCATGTGACACTGAAGACTGGAGTAATGATGCTGAAAATTCAGCTTTGATCACAGGAATAAATTACATTTTACGATATATTCAAATAGAAAACAGTTATTTTAAATTCTAACAATATTTCCCGATATTATAATTTTACTGTATTTTTAAGAAACTAAATGCAGCCTTGATGAGCAGAAGAGACTTCTTTCTAAAACTTTAAACAAATCTTATCGACCCACAACTTTTGAATGGTCGTGTGTGTTTATATATAATTTATTATATTTATTTCTGGTTTATCCACCACACTAGAAACAGAAGGTCTGGTCGGGTGCAGTGCATTGTGGGATACATCAGTGTGTATGTGTGGGCCTGACAACCTCTAGTTTCACTGACTTAATTAACAACAGCAATTGTGCAAATTATGTTAATGAGACTGCTAATACCAGGCCGTCAGTAACATGGGCCACTGTGTGTGTGTGTGTGTGTCAGTTGTTTGAGAGCACTGCAGTCGTTACACTAATAATCTACTGACACAGATGATTATAGAAATGTATACAGTATGAATACATATGCATAAATCAAAGCTGATCATATTTACTTTCTTAGATGTGAATAAAATTATGGACTGGACTAAAATATCTATTAGTATGATTGTAGGACTTTCAACAAGATATACAGTATTGAAAGTCCTACAATCATACGTCTAGATATTTCAGTCCAGCACTGAATACACACTCACCACACACTTTATTAGGTACACCTTGCCAGTAGCGGGTTGGACCGCCTTTCGCCTTCAGAACTGTCTTAATTATTCTTGGCACTGAATTAACAAGGTGCTGGAAACATTCCTGGTTAAATCATTCCTGAATCTCCTGTTCCTCCACATCCCAAATCTGCTCTACTGAACTGAGATCTGGAGACTGTGGAGGCCGTTTAGTGGTCTCACTGTCATGGTCAAGAAACCAGTTTGAGAGGATTTGATCTTTGTGACGTGTGTGTTATCCTGCTGGAAGTGTCCATTAGATGAGGAGAACACTGTGGTCATGAAGGGATGGACAGGGTCAGCAACAATACTAGTGTAAAAAGTAGTGTAATACAAAAATAAGTAGACTGTGGTGTTTAAATTATGCTCAATTGGTACTAAGAGGTCCAAAGTGTGCCAAGAAAACTCACACCATTACAGCTCCAGCAGACTGAACCGCTGATATGAGGCCGGATAGATCCATGCTTTCATGTTGTTTACGCCAAACTCTGTCCCGACCGACTGAATGTCACAGCAGAAATCCAGACTCATCAGACCAGGCAACGTTTTTCCAATCCTCTATTGTCCAGTTTTGGTGAGCCTGTGTGAATTGTAGCCTCAGTTTTCTGTTCTCTGCTGACAGGAGCGGCACCGGTGTGTGTCTTCTGCTGCTGTAGCTCGTCTGCTTCAAGGTTGGACATGTTGTGTGTTCAGAGATTGTTGTTGTGTGTTCAGAGATTGTTGTGCGTACAGAGATTGTTGTGCGTTCAGAGATGGTTGTGCGTACAGAGATTGTTGTGTGTTCAGAGATTGTTGTGCGTTCAGAGATTGTTGTGCGTTCAGAGATTGTTGTGCATTCAGAGATTGTTGTGTGTTCAGAGATTGTTGTGCGTTCAGAGATTGTTGTGTGTTCAGAGATTGTTGTGCGTTCAGAGATTGTTGTGTGTTCAGATTGTTGTGCGTTCACAGATTGTTGTGTGTTCAGAGATGGTTGTGCGTTCAGAGATTGTTGTGTGCTCAGAGATTGTTGTTGTGTGTTCAGAGATGGTTGTGTGTTCACAGATTGTTGTGTGTTCACAGATTGTTGTGCGTTCACAGATTGTTGTGTGTTCAGAGATTGTTGTGCGTTCACAGATTGTTGTGTGTTCAGAGATGGTTGTGCGTTCAGAGATGGTTGTGTGTTCAGAGATTGTTGTGTGTTCACAGATGGTTGTGTGTTCACAGATTGTTGTGCGTTCACAGATTGTTGTGTGTTCAGAGATTGTTGTGCGTACAGAGATTGTTGTGCGTTCAGAGATTGTTGTGTGTTCAGAGATTGTTGTGCGTTCACAGATTGTTGTGTGTTCACAGATTGTTGTGTGTTCAGAGATTGTTGTGTGTTCACAGATTGTTGTGTGTTCAGAGATTGTTTTGTGTTCAGAGATTGTTGTGCGTACAGAGATTGTTGTGCGTTCAGAGATTGTTGTGTGTTCACAGATTGTTGTGTGTTCAGAGATTGTTGTGTGTTCACAGATTGTTGTGTGTTCAGAGATTGTTTTGTGTTCAGAGATTGTTGTGCGTACAGAGATTGTTGTGTGTTCAGAGATTGTTGTGCGTTCAGAGATTGTTGTGTGTTCAGAGATGGTTGTGCGTCTGACGGTCGACTGCGCCCAAGTAGCAGTGCTTCGCCTGTGCTTCCCCCCAATATAGTCCCAAATCAGTATCTGCCTAGGAAATCGCCTAGTGTTAATCTGCATCGCTATTTGTACTCGTTGTGAATATGCAGGCCACAAGAAGTAATTTGTTTTTTTTATTTTATTTTTTTTATCACTTTTACTCATGACATGCTAGCTGGCAACAAAGGATTCCATTCATTATGCTAAGCTAAGCTAGCGGTGGCGCTTCCAAACTAAAACAATGCATGCACTGAGACAAAAATGCGTTTGCCCCAGGGGCGTAGGAATGACTTTGACATTGGGGGGGAACATATTGGCCACTATGAATCAATGTCCATCCCACCACCATAATAGTAACATACAGACAGTATGGTCACATGGTACAACATGTATGGAATCACAAACAGCAAATAAATAAACCAAATCATCCATTCTGTTTATTATTAGACAAATATTTGAGTTGGGAAACATAAAAGTGTACAAGCCCCCTTGTAACTGCGGGCAGAAAGGAGAGTGGCACTTTACAAGGCAAATATTTGATATGTAACACAGAGAAATCGAATGCCAGCTATGTAAAAAACTCGTTACCTCTAGGGGGGTCCGGTAGCCTGGGTGCCAGCCCGAACCCCGCCCACAATATTTTTTGGTCGGGAAGTTCGGTCTGGACTCGCTCCGTTGAGGAGCTATTATGCCCGAACAAAAATTGTTCGGACCAATCAAATTGTCAGGGCGGGCTTTATACGATGATGGACAGATAAGCAACGGTAACGTCATCATCCACGTCATCAACGAGCGTTTGGGTTGAATTCAAATGACTGCCGCTGAAGAATTGAGATTTCACGAGTTCACGCTTACAAATAAGTCAGATAGAATAAATGCATATTTGGCGTGCTGTCTGAGGAGAGGCTTCGGGCTCGGTATTCGGCCCGAACCCAAAGTACTCCCCCCGTATTCCTGGCTGTGGAAGAACAAGCCAAGAGTGAGTGCAGGGATGCTGAAAACTGTCATGTTAGGTGAGTTGACCGAGTGAATAAATATATGCTTTCCTCTCATGCTGATAGACGGTTGATTGGATTGATTATTTGAATGTGCTCCTCCTGAAATTTGTTTATAAAACATCATGTGTAGATTCCGCCATCGCGTCTGTTATAGAAGATATCGACAGCGCATTCATTTTAAAAGAGGAACAGAGAACCGCGATCGGAAACATGAATGAAAAACATACGTCACTTACTCCGTTGCTCTGATTGGTTGTAGGTCTATCCAATTGAGTGCAGAGGAATTTTTTTTCCTGGTTCGGTTGAAACACGCCCCATAATCAAAGCTCAATGGAGAAGTATCAGACTCACATTCTGACTAGAATTGAGTATGACGACGTCAGGCTAGGGGTCCGGGGGCATGAAAGAGAATTTTAAATATTTGAATTAATAATCTCATTTAATACAGTTGTATTTTTGTAAGAAAAATTTTTAACATTTTAAAGATAAATTCATTAATCTGGTGCATTTTGAGTCACCCGAATCCGCTGTTAAAAAAAATTATCCAACCGCCCGAACCAATGATATTCTTTGATTTAGATATCTGCATCTGATCATCACAATTATTCAAATTCTCAGTGTTAAGCATGATAATATGGTAAAATATCACACTGAAGCAGGCTGATTTAAAAATAACATTTATTTAAAATAAAAGTTCTTCTTTTGGCAAAATTACATTTCCTTAATAGCCTAAACTTCAAACTTAAATTGTCAATGTTAAATCAGCTCGATGGTGTTTTAAGCCCCCAATGGCTCCTTAGAGGCAGCTAACCCTACCCTCAACCTTAAACCTACCCATCCCCTCGCTGCCTGGAAGGCGCCGTTGGGGGCTTAAAACACCAAACACCGTTAAATCACTGTTGGAAAACACTCTTATCGGAATAATTTTTTTACCTTTATAAATGGCTCCATCTTTCATTTCAAATTCTTAAATTTGATCAATACATTCAGTTAGAAATTAGAATAATAAGTTACCAATCAAATTAAATAATTTACATTGAAAAAATACAACTGTATTAAATGAGATTATTAATTCAAATATTTAAAATTCTCTTTCACTTGTCCCTTCAAAAAACAACAACAAAAAAAAACACACACGTGTCCCGGACAAGCGTTAGGCTGAATCCCAATTCTCTGTCTTACCCCTTCCCCTACCCCTACCCCTTCGTCTTACTCCTAGCCCTGGTCCCTTGAAACCGAGTGGTAAACGCTAGGGGTGAAAACATACCCCTATGAAATGAGACGCCACTTGGTTACATCATACATCGTTACTAAGTGGCTCTGTGTCACCAGGGGCAACAAGTGTTGATCACAAACTTCCAAGATGCCGTCTGCAAGTGTGTTTATGTCGATTGCGTGGGTATTAGAGATTTTTTTGCGATTGTCTGCAACAAATCGGAGAAATCAAGGGAGAAGAAGAGGTCTACGACGCCTACGGATGCTGGTGGATCCGCTTATGGTATGTATGGATTGGTAACAAACAACGTTTACCGAACTAACCAACACAGTTATCTGAGCTGTTAGCTATAACGTTATTTTGCTAATTTTTATTAGCAAAAAATAATAATTTTGTCCCAGTTCAGCCCTGCTAACGTTATGTGCTTTGTTCTTGGGGAAGGGAAAAAACTAACGTTAGGGTTGCCAAATATGTCCCGTATTTTGGGCATAATTTATTTGTCATAATTAATAAGGCATAATTTATATTTCCCTTGTCCTATTTTTTGACTGGAAAGCTGATCTAACCACTGACTGATACAGCAGCAGTGCTGATCACGAAACTTGAGAATGATCACGACACCTGTTATCATCCTATCAATAATAATATATCATTATTTAGGGACAAATCATTGTTTGATTTACCGCTCCGAGCGGGACTTTCAATGTCAGCATTTTGATTTCGGCAAATCAGTTTCTGGCGAATGCAAACAACATGATTATTGATTCCAACATCCACCCACGCAAGAAAACATGCAACCTACCTGAGGGAATAATACGCTGAATAAACATTTCTGATTATTATCAATGTAGAAAACAGTTTTTTTTTTTTTCATGATTCTTTGATGAATACAGTTTCAGAGTTTTCTGAAATAGAAAGCTTTTGTAACGTTATAAATGTCTATACTGTCACTTTTGATCAATTGAATGCATCCTTGCCTATTACTTTTCTTAATTTCTTAAAAAATCTAAATGAGAATTGGGATAGCCCTTACTCTCACGTGAACGTGCAAAACTAAGGGGAAGGGGGAAGGGGAAGGGGGAAGGGGAAGGGGTAAGACAGAGAATTGGGATTCAGCCTTAATGTCGAGCCCTGATATGTTTTCCTTGATTGGTTTTCCCTGAAGAGTTAAAGGAGCCGTATGTAAGATTGTGGCCAAAACTGGTACTGCAATCACTTTCAAATTACTGTAGAGCGGTGTATCCCCTCCCCCTCCCCCTGACTCGAGGTTGCCAGATAGGCTGCAGGATCCAGCAGGAACGTTTGCAGCTGCAGCTGTGGTAACTAGAGCTGAGCTGGCAACACGGATGCCGAAACACTACTGACTTCGTGATTGGTAGATAGGTGGAGGGTGGCGCTTCAGGCCAAAACACAACATGACAACATCAACATCAGTTGAGGGCTGCAACTTCACTTTTTAACAATTGACAAATGACAATTTCTTGGCCGGACTACTGTTGTCAGTGATATAAGTATTTGAAATGAACATGATTTCTTAATGTCTAGTGACATATCAGGGCCATTTTATGATTAATTGAAATACATTTCTTACATACAGCTCCTTTAAGTTGAAAACGAAAGTAAAAGAGTGACGCTCGTTCATTGCGTTTTACCGTGATGAGAGTGTCTTTATTTAAAATCAACACATTATAATGATTTATCTGTCATCCACCCTCGATTAATTGGAATGTTATGTTTGTATTACTTGGCCCGCCCGACCCGCGGATTATCCGGCAAACTATACGGCTTGAGAATGGACACATGCCGGGAACCCGCAACAGAACCGTCACGGTGGAAAAACGGCTGCCTCATAATTCTCTATGCAGGAAAAACCCCTCTTTGTCGCGCTTTCAAAATAAAAGTTCCAAATGTACAGTTTTTGTCCCTGCGGTATAGGCTAATTTTTGGGTGGGACACACGCAGCATTTTCCAATATTGAGGAGGACACGTCCCCCCCGGTTCCTACGCCAATGGTTTGCCCACCTATCTAAATGTAGGAAAGACGGTGAATAAGCCCTATTTCAAAAAACGGTGGAGTGTTCCTTTAAAGTTACCCTGGTAGACGTCCTTTACCGGTGGAGAAGTGGTTGAGCTTGTTTCCTTTCTTATAATAGCAGACTTTGTTTCCCAGTGAAGTTTTAATGAATGTTTTGTTTCTCAAAGAAGTTCATGAAAAGAGTTCATCCAGCTGAGAGAATTCCAGGAAGATTCTCTCTGTCTGTTCTTTATGAAAATAGAAAAATCTCTTCACAGCATCCCTCAAATATCTGTGTCACACACACGCACACACACACACACACACACACCTCAGCCCGCAGACGACACTGCTGGAGGAGGCTGTCAGCCGCGGAGTCTGATCACAAGAAGATGAAAGAGACAAAAACTGATTCTACATTTACTATCTTTCTCTCTATCCTTCCGTAGATACAAAAGAAATCAGCTCAATGTGGCTTGGCATGATTGTTCGAAACATATTATTTCCAGATGAACCACATATGATTTATCAAGATGAATTCGGATTAGATAGCAGATGAAACTACGAGCGGCTTAAAGGTTCACAAATAAAAGTAAAAATGTCTCTAAAATGAAAATTCTTTATTCGTTCCTCGTGTCATTCCAAACTTGCATGACTTTCTTTCTTCCTGCATTTGTTTGAACTCGAGGTAAGAGTAAATTCCAGGCTTTCTTAATAACAGCATTGACCTGTGTTTCATATCCAGCTGGAGAGAGATAGACAGGACAGAGAGCGAGACAGGTTGACAGCAAGTCATTGTATATCAGATTAAATATTAAACACAATTCTTGAGGATGGAAAATGCAAGTTAACGTCCTCATTTCAGCTAATGAGGACGTTAACTTGCATTTTCCATCCTTAAGAATTGTGTTTAATATTTAATCTGATATACAATGACTTACTGTATATGGTGCATGACGGTATCATACATTTTATATATATATTATTCCCTAGGCAGAAGCGTTGGCCGTGGTGAATTATTTCTCTCATTACACCCGAACTCTCCATCAGCTTTTTTAGTGCTCTGCATGAAAACAGCATTGCTGAATAAAGCGGTTCAGGTGTGTGAGATTACAGTAGCAGTGGTTCACACGCCGATCGCTGAATATGCTGCATAATTCACGATAGCCCACTTAGCACAGATGTAGAGCACTTCTGAGTTCTTCCAGTTCTTACCTCATGTACCTTCACTGAAGCCTATATATTACAGACGCCCACTTCATTCCCCCTATGGTGCGTTTCTTGATTGCGAGGCTCAATGGCGCTTGCTTGAATTCACAATGAGAGCGTGTGCAATCTTCGGCGCTCGTGAAAGGACGCAGGTTTCCCTCTGTGGGTTTAAACAGGTTTAGGAGGCTTCAGAATTAGACGTGTTATTGTGCTCTGGGGCCTCACACCTGGAGTTCAGATCAGAAGAACTTCTGCAAATACTTGAATGAGCCTTCTGTAGTATTGCTGGCAGTGTGTGAGTGTGTGTGTGTTATACAGCTTAAAACAACCTCAGAGTTCACTGATAATATCCAGATTCCTTCAGTCCAGGGTTGTGCAACATTTAGAACTGAAGAATGTGAGTGGTGAGATTGAGCTTAAACAGAATTGGCCATGACACACAGGAGAGGATCTATCTATCTATCTATCTATCTATCTATCTATCCATCCATCCATCCATCCATCCATCCATCCATCCATCCATCCATCCATCCATCCATCCATCCATCCATCCATCCATCCATCCATCCATCCATCCATCCATCCATCCATCCATCCATCCATCCATCCATCTATCTATCGTTTTATCTATCTATGTTCTATCGTTCTATCTATCTATCGATCGTTCTATCTATCTATGTTCTATCGTTCTATCATTATATCTATCTATCTATCGTTCTATCATTAAATCGTTCTATCATTAGATCTATCTTTCTATCGTTATATCATTATATCATATCATTATATCTATCTTTCTATCTATCGTTATATACATTCTTTGTTTCTATCGTTCTATCATTATATCTATCTTTCTATCTATCTTTCTATCTATCATTCTATCTATCTATCTATCTATCATTCTATCTATCGTTCTATCGTTTTATCATTATATCTATCTATCTGTCTATCTATCTATCGTTCTATCTTTCTATCGTTATATCATTATATCGTTCTATCATTATATCATTATATCTATCTTTCTATCATTATATCATTATATCTGTCTTTCTATCATTATATCATTATATCTATCATTCTATCTATCGTTATATCCATTCTTTTTTTCTATCATTCTATCATTAATCTATCTATCTATCTATCTATCTATCTATCTATCTATCTATCTATCTATCTATCTATCTATCTATCTATCTATCTATCTATCTATCTATCTATCTATCTATCTATCTATCTATCTTTCTATCTATCATTCTATCTATCTATCTATCTATCATTCTATCTATCGTTCTATCGTTTTATCATTATATCTATCTATCTGTCTATCTATCTATCGTTCTATCTTTCTATCGTTATATCATTATATCGTTCTATCATTATATCATTATATCTATCTTTCTATCATTATATCATTATATCTATCTTTCTATCATTATATCATTATATCTATCATTCTATCTATCGTTATATCCATTCTTTTTTTCTATCATTCTATCATTAATCTATCTATCTATCTATCTATCTATCTATCTATCTATCTATCTATCTATCTATCTATCTATCTATCTATCTATCTATCTATCTATCTATCTATCTATCTATCTATCTTTCTATCTATCATTCTATCTATCTATCTATCTATCATTCTATCTATCGTTCTATCGTTTTATCATTATATCTATCTATCTGTCTATCTATCTATCGTTCTATCTTTCTATCGTTATATCATTATATCGTTCTATCATTATATCATTATATCTATCTTTCTATCATTATATCATTATATCTATCTTTCTATCATTATATCATTATATCTATCATTCTATCTATCGTTATATCCATTCTTTTTTTCTATCATTCTATCATTAATCTATCTATCTATCTATCTATCTATCTATCTATCTATCTATCTATCTATCTATCTATCTATCTATCTATCTATCTATCTATCTATCTATCTATCTATCTATCTATCTTTCTATCTATCATTCTATCTATCTATCTATCTATCGTTCTATCGTTTTATCATTATATCTATCTATCTGTCTATCTATCTATCGTTCTATCTTTCTATCGTTATATCATTATATCTTTCTATCATTATATCATTATATCTATCTTTCTATCATTATATCATTATATCTATCTTTCTATCATTATATCATTATATCTATCATTCTATCTATCGTTATATCCATTCTTTTTTTCTATCATTCTATCATTAATCTATCTATCTATCTATCATTCTATCTATCGTTCTATCGTTTTATCATTATATCTATCTATCTGTCTATCTATCTATCGTTCTATCTTTCTATCGTTATATCATTATATCGTTCTATCATTATATCATTATATCTATCTTTCTATCATTATATCATTATATCTATCTTTCTATCATTATATCATTATATCTATCATTCTATCTATCGTTATATCCATTCTTTTTTTCTATCATTCTATCATTAATCTATCTATCTATCTATCTATCTATCTATCTATCTATCTATCTATCTATCTATCTATCTATCTATCTATCTATCTATCTATCTATCTATCTATCGTTCTATCTATCGTTCTATCGTTCTATCAATCTTTCTATCATTATATCATATCATTCTATCATTCTATCATTCTATCTATCATTCTATCATTATATCTATCTTTCTATCATTCTATCATTATATCTATCTTTCTATCATTATATCATTATATCTATCATTCTATCATTATATCTATCTTTCTATCTATCGTTATATCCATTCTTTTTTTCTATCGTTCTATCATTATATCTATCTATCTATCTATCTATCTATCTATCGTTCTATCGTTCTATCGTTCTATCATTATATCTATCTTTCTATCATTATATCATATCATTCTATCGTTCTATCTATATTTCTATCGTTCTATCATTATATCTATCTTCTATCTATCGTTCTATCTTTCTATATATCGTTCTATCATTATTTTTTCTATCGTTCTATCTTTAGTTCTATTGTTTTATCTTTCGTTCTATCGTTTTATCTTTCATTCTGTATCTATCTATCTATCTATCTGTCTGTCTGTCTGTCTTTCGTTCTATCATTCTTTTCTATCGTTATATCTATATTTCTGTCGTTCTATCATTATATCTATCTTTCTATCTATCGTTCTATCTTTCTATCTATCGTTCTATCATTATTTTTTTCTATCGTTCTATCTTTAGTTCTATTGTTTTATCTTTCGTTCTATCGTTTTATCTTTCATTCTGTATCTATCTATCTATCTATCTATCTATCTGTCTGTCTGTCTGTCTGTCTTTCGTTCTATCATTCTTTTCTATCGTTATATCTATATTTCTGTCGTTCTATCATTATATCTATCTTCTATCTATCGTTCTATCTTTCTATCTATCGTTCTATCATTATTTTTTTCTATCGTTCTATCTTTAGTTCTATTGTTTTATCTTTCGTTCTATCGTTTTATCTTTCATTCTGTATCTATCTATCTATCTATCTATCTGTCTGTCTGTCTGTCTTTCGTTCTATCATTCTTTTCTATCGTTATATCTATTTCTGTCGTTCTATCATTATATCTATCTTTCTATCTATCGTTCTATGTTCTATCATTCTTTTTTCTATCATTATATCTATCTTTCTATCTATCGTTCTATCTTTCTATTTATCATTCTATCATTCTTTTTTTCTATCGTTCTATCTTTAGTTCTATCGTTTTATCTTTCGTTCTATCGTTTTATCTTTCATTCTATCATTCTATCTATCACTCTGTGGTTTGTTCTATCGTTCTATCTTTAATTCTGTCGTTCTATCACTCTATCATTCATCCTGTATCTATCTATCTATCTATCTATCTATCTATCTATCTATCTATCTGTCTGTCTGTCTGTCTTTCGTTCTATCATTCTTTTGTTCTATTGTTATATCTATTTTTCTAGACAGATATATAGACGATAGACAGATATTTGTACATTTGTATCAAGTATTTCATCGTATTTAATAAATTAACTTTTGTGAACCAGGGTGGAAGAGGTCATTTGCCAGAATGCATTACCTGTGTTGAGTTACAATTCTGTAAATTCCTCTTTCTGTCATTACAATTTAAAGCACTGCTTGATATTTCTGGTATGTCTAGTGTCATATGAGCCTGGGTAAAATATAGTGATGCTGTTTAGAACTTCACACACTCACATTTACACATCTGCTAGTTTCCCAACCTTCAGATCTATATATTCCGTCCTAAATAATACTTCTCCTTGATGGCGAGAGTGTTTATTCATCACTTGCACACTTGGTAGCATAAATACACACATCTATTCTGGCACGAAGAAAAAGCAATTATCTGAGAGATATTTACATTTTTCACAAAACTTTCTGATTGGTTTTGCTTTCAGCCTCTGTGTGTGTGTGTGTGTGTGTGTGAGTGTTTGTGTGTGTTTGGTTGTTGATTCTGCGTTTGCCCGGCGGGCACAGGAACTCTGTTCTGGCGATAAACACCAACAGGAGAAAATGAGCAGGTGCGTGAAGAGCGTCTCTCTGCCTCTTTCATCCTGATCAGCAGACGAGTCCCTGCAGAGAGAAATCAGCCTGTCCAGAAACAGCCCAAAGTGAGCTTCACAGAGACACGGCACGGAGAGATAAGGACAAATGTCAGTCACGCTCAAACCCGGGCTGAGAGAGAGTGCACTAGAAACATACAGCTTACACAGGTGTCAGGTCATCTACTCATCAAATCTTTGGACACCTTTTTTCACATTTTAGAGTAGCAGTAAAGACATCAAAACTACATCCTTTCATCTTTTGAGCAAACTATGAGTGTTGTTTGCCTGTGCAAAACAGTTTCACAAGTCTGGACTCTTGATTTGATTCAGGTTCCTTCTTCAGTTTTTTGTTGTGTATCTAAGGACCCCCTAAAGGGACATGGTGATGGAAAAATATGAGATGGGAATTAAAAATGATGTCAATGCCTTTTGCGTCCGCTCGCAAATGTTTTGCATTCCCCTGAGAAACTAAGTGTCCCCTCCAACAACGTTCTCGGGGGGAACTCAAAAGACATTGGGAGCCAACGCAATGTTTCTTGAGGGAGCGGCAAATTTTTGCGAGTGAATGAAATGTTTCCAAGGGGAATGCAACACTTTTGCGAGAGAGCGCAAAAGCATTGAAATATTGAGGAATCATTCATGTCTGGAGCACAAGACGACATGGAACAAGTTATGTAATAAAGTTACATTTTAGGGTTAGAAGGTTTATTTGAGTCCATACCCTATTTTGATAATATTAATATAGTGATGCTAACACACCAACGTGAAAGAATGCAAATGGTAGTAAAGGATTTATGATTAAGATGAGATGCTTTTCCAACAGTACTGAAGTAGTTTCCATAAGAGTTATTTTAATGAACTATAACTGAAACTAAGAGTGTGTGTTCACGCTTGGCAGGTTTAGTTGAATTAAAATAAAACTCTGGTGCGATCCCAGCAAGCAGGTTTGCATCCAAACACATCCCAGACGTCTAGGCTAAAACAAGGGCTGTCAGTGAAAATTTAATAGATGTCTAAACCATAGCCCAAAAATAGACTAGTCATCAATTAGATAACAAAGAAATGAAATGAGAGAAGAAATGAAACCAAACACCTTGTAATCACTGTTTACTTTGCTTACATGATGGAATATCATTCATTTCGCAAGTTATTTTGGCAAAAACGACATGTAACCAAATTCAAGGTTATGACTATATCAGCTCTATAGTTAACCTAGACGGTGAAATTATGGCTATTGCTTGCTGGGATTGCTCTGTTAATGCAGTTCATTTGAATAAGTGTGAACGTTGCCATCCGAACCCTGGTGCGCACCAAACAAGTGGACAACACCCACATTTTCAGAGGGTCTCTGTCCACTTTCAAATGAGCTCTGCTGCAGTTCGACTGAAATGTGATCTCAACATGGACCGAAGACATCGAAACGAACCAAAAACAGGTGGTGATCTAAAAAGGACAGAATAATCACCTGGTTCTTCTCTTCATAGGAGCTACAACTATTAACAGTTCAGAACATTTCAACGTTGAAATATGGTTGAAAATAAGTCGGTCCGCCTTGGACTGGTTTATGACGTGATTTCAACTAAGTAGTTTCGGCCGGACTGTTTGACTACGTGTTTTTAACTGATCATCTAAGATACCACATGTTTTCAACTGGATAAGTCTGTTATACATGCTAAAATAACAGAGAAAAACAAACTACCAAACCATGTTCATTATTATCACAAATAAATGTAAAGAGTTTTACATATTCCATCAAGACGTTGAAGATCGACCTGTTTTCAACGTCGAAAAGTCGTAATTAGACGTTGAAGATTTACGTCTATTCAACGTCTAATAGACGACTTTTTGTTAGCTGGACAAGCATTAGAACAGCTATCTTTATGCAGCAGATCTTCATTTGTGAGTTAAGGCATACACACTATGAGATAATCCAGGCGATTTTGGGCCCAAAGCTCCCCTTCCGACAATCCTAAAGTCCCGATTATCTCGATGGTTCAACAGATTATCTTATCAGATTTTCCTGTGGTGCGAGATGTGTTAAGAGTGATTGTTGAATATTTACTATCAGAAATCCTGTTGTGTGAGGGGAACCCTGAGGACAAATGCGCACGCACTTTGTAGATTGTCATGTGGAACGAAACGATACCAAGTCAGAAAGTGAGCTGACGGAAGACGGAAACACAACATGACTTCATCCAAACCTTTTTCCGGAAATCAAAAATGTTCTGTAAAAAGCAGTCCAAACACTATGGCTGCGTCCGAAATTGCATTGAGTAGGTACTTATTTTGAACAAGAAATTACTTCACGACTGCACAAAAAAAAAAAAAAGTTCAGTATAGTATGAATGTACTTCGGACGTACTAAATCTGCCATGTTGTCATTATCATGTGACTTACCATCGTCAGTTACGCCACTTCACTGTCATTCACAAATCCTCTCCTGTGGCCTCATGGGATAAATATAGTGTCCATCATATACACACTTCAGAATCTCACCGGAAGTAGTAGGTCATCCGGGTACTTTTTGTCTATTCTTTTATGAGTATTATGAATTCAGACATATTTATTTTGTCACATACTGTTTTTCGCCTACTATATAGTAGGGAAGTATGCGGATCGGATGCAGCCATTTCTTCTTTCCTGTCGTTCCCCATGTTTGTTTTGTTTACTCTAAGAGATTTCCCGTGTTCACAGTCGGGATGTTTGTGAATCTGTTAGTGTGTGGTGTGCTGTTGGTCACATCACCGCACTACACACACTATGGGATTAACAAAACTGTTAAATTTATGATTTTTTTATCGTCATGTCTGTGGTCTCTCATGTTTTGAAAATCTGATGCGATTTTAAAAATCTTTTAGTGTAGGCCAGCCTTAGCAGAGGAATTTATGCCACTGTTTTGACTCCTTTACACATTTTCGAAGCTTTTTGTGAGTTCTCAAGTGGTAAAAAATACCATCATACGTGCGCACATACAAGGGCATATTTCCCAGCTAAAGTTCAGCCGCAAAATATGTCACAAAAGCTGATTTCAGTGTTTAAAGATTTACATTAGTGATCTACAGTGTAAGTAGTGCAGAATATGAAATATTTGTCCTTCATTTTACATTCATCAACTTTTCCCCTTTTTCTGTGTATTATTTCCACTACTTTTGGACCTGAATGTATGTGTGCTCTCATGTTTTACCTCTGCAGAATTGTGTATGTTCTGAGCTCAGGCAGACTGATGACGAATATTTCAAACGGGTGTTAGATACAACAATATGCTCTCTAACAAGCACAGCGTGATGGCAATATGAGCATATTGAGAAAGACACATACAAGAGTGTGTGTGTGTGTGGGTGTGTTTAGAAGCCTGAAACTAGGGGATCGTGAATGCACTCATTTTATGATGCTATTATAGAAAGGTGTGCGTGTGTGTGTGTGTGTGTGTGTGTGTGTTTTGAGGTGACAATAGGACTAAATACAGTAATCTGAGGGTTTAGTTTGACAGCTGGGATTTGGGTTACCCTTTCTAGATGTAAATAGATAAAATGCATAGGGAAGTGTGCATGCATGCGTGAGTGATATCGTGGGCGCCGCGTTTGTCACAGCTGGAGAGCGTGAGCAGCTGATTGGTTGATTTTCCCCCCTGCTGAGCCAATGAGAGGGTGATATTTTTACCCTATTCCCTCCAGACGAGCTCTCAGCAGCCTACAGGTACACTGCCGCGACACATTTACACACGATCTCACACACAAACACACGTCTCACCCGTCTGATTGACACACTACAGTGTTAATGCATCAGATGCATATGCAAGGAGCTTGAAATATGAAGGCTATGTTCTCGTTGAGCAGCATGTGGTGATTCTGAACTTCTCATCTTTGTATGTGGAGAAATATACATCTCTGTTGTAAAAACCTAGTGAGCTGCCTTACTAGGCAGCATTTTAAGGCATCATTGACTTGGCTGTTCCAAACTGTAGGCATCTTAATGATGAAATGATGTATGAAAACTCATTTTGGACAGATTCTACTGCACTGCACTAGATAGAAGCTATCCCAGAATGCTAAAGATAAATTATAGTGTAAGCAACTGTTTTCAACATAGATGATTATAAGAAACATTTCTTGAGCGGCAGATCATCATATTAGAATGATTTCTGAAGGATCATGTGACACTGAAGACTGGAGTAACGATGCTGAAAATTCAGCTTTTAATCACAGGAATAAAGTGCATTTTAAAATGTCTTTAAATGGAAAACAGTTATTTTAAATTCAAAAAATATTTCACAATATAAATTTTTTTGCTGTATTTTAGATCAAATAAATGCAGCCTTGGTGAACAGAAGAGACTTCTTTTAAAAACATAAAAAAATCTGTGTGTGTATATATATATTTTGGGTTGGTAATATTTTTTTATGTTTTTGCAAGAAGACTAGGTTGCATTTATCTGATCAAAAAAATATTTATTTTATTAATTTACTCTATTGCATCATTTCTGTAAAATTCTACATGCATTTTTTGTTCTGTTCAAAACACGCAGATCCTCCTTTGACAAAAAAAAAAAAAATATATATATATATAATTTTGAGAAAATGACAGATGGTAATAGTTGCTAAGATTGCTTTTATTCTGTGAAGTGCTCGGGAGAACTCTTCGGGATAAACCACCAGCCACTTCCTGTTTCTCCCTCAATGTTTCTTGAGATATTAGCTGGCCTTTTTTGTGATTAAACACTATGTCTGAAAATATCCTCACTTTTGCCCGCTTGCAATTTCCTTTTAATATCTCCACAATGTTCTTTTTCTAAAATGTGAGCTATCGTTTTACAAAATTGCTCAAGCTCTGAGTCAGTGTTGCCCTGAGGAGTTAGCTTTGAAGCTAATTAAAACGTTTGATATTTTCAGAAGCACATTTCAGAATGCATGTGCAGGGCAGGACGTCCTGATATTTCGTGTCCCCGAGCAGCCCATCAGGTGTAGCTGTGTGGATTTCACTAATTTCACAAACGTATTTCTGTCTGCTTGCAGGTGGAATGGCTGAAGAACGAAGAGATTATCGATCCTGCAGACGATCGGAACTTCTACATCACCATCGATCATAACCTGATCATCAAACAGGCACGGCTTTCCGACACCGCTAACTACACATGCGTCGCTAAGAACATCGTTGCTAAGAGGCGGAGCACCACGGCTACAGTGATCGTCTATGGTGAGTATGGCGTTCATGCACAATCTAGTTTAAATGTGCTGAGATGCACTGAAGTTTTCAACGGAGATGAAGTGTTTTAGGTCATTTAGTGAAGAACTACGAGAGTTGTGAGGTGAAGACTTAAAGTAACGCTATAGTCAAGTCAAGAAACCTTTATTTATACAGCGATCATCATATTTATACATCAATTATTAAATGAGTTCATTTCATCTATAAAGCAGTTCTGCAGAAGAACAGTGGTGTTGTCGTCCAGCTCAGTTCAGTTCTCAAACAACAGTGTCAGTGCAGTCAGATCAATAATATTGTTGAATATTAAGTGTTTCCAACTAAGCAAGCCAGAGGCGATAGTGGCAAGGAACCGAAACTCCATCAGTGACAGAATTGAGAAAAAAACCTTGGGAGAAGCCAGGCTCATGCAGGAAGCCAGTTCTCCTCTGGCCAACAAACCAATACAGTGTGACTATGATTCATGCAGCATCACAAGTCAGAAATCAGATTTTGGATTTGTAGCATTTAGATATTTATCCAGTTCCTTTTGCTTGAAGATCGGTTTATCATGCCAGTATGGAGACCAAGCTGGTCAAAGGTCTGTGCTTAGGACTAGTCTGGTTCTTGTGGTCTCTGCTGAGGATCTGTGCCGATGGCTGTCGTATTGACGAGGTTTTCACAGTGGATTGTCTAGTAGACACGGTCTCTGCTGACATTCAGGGTCCACCATCTGATCTGGATACGGCCCGGATACGGCTGAGTTTATTATGCGTTGTGGTCGTGTTTAGGTGCAGGTCCACCATCTGATCTGGATACGGCCCGGATACGGCTGAGTTTATCATGCGTTGTGGTCGTGTTTAGGTGCAGGTCCACCATCTGATCTGGATACGGCCCGGATACGGCTGAGTTTATCATGCGTTGTGGTCGTGTTTAGGTGCAGGTCCACCATCAGATCTGGATACGGCCCGGATACGGCTGAGTTTATTATGCGTTGTGGTCGTGTTTAGGTGCAGGTCCACCATCTGATCTGGATACGGCCCGGATACGGCTGAGTTTATTATGCGTTGTGGTCGTGTTTAGGTGCAGGTCCACCATCAGATCTGGATACGGCCCGGATACGGCTGAGTTTATCATGCGTTGTGGTCGTGTTTAGGTGCAGGTCCACCATCAGATCTGGATACGGCCCGGATACGGCTGAGTTTATTATGCGTTGTGGTCGTGTTTAGGTGCAGGTCCACCATCAGATCTGGATACGGCCCGGATACGGCTGAGTTTATTATGCGTTGTGGTCGTGTTTAGGTGCAGGTCCACCATCAGATCTGGATACGGCCCGGATACGGCTGAGTTTATCATGCGTTGTGGTCGTGTTTAGGTGCAGGTCCACCATCAGATCTGGATACGGCCCGGATACGGCTGAGTTTATCATGCGTTGTGGTCGTGTTTAGGTGCAGGTCCACCATCTGATCTGGATACGGCCCGGATACGGCTGAGTTTATCATGCGTTGTGGTCGTGTTTAGGTCCAGGTCCACCATCAGATCTGGATACGGCCCAGATACGGCTGAGTTTATCATGCGTTGTGGTCGTGTTTAGGTGCAGGTCCACCATCTGATCTGGATACGGCCCGGATACGGCTGAGTTTATCATGCGTTGTGGTCGTGTTTAGGTGCAGGTCCACCATCTGATCTGGATACGGCCAGATAATTTCATTTGTGTGTTTTTATTTATTTATTTATTCAATCAAATATTCATTTATTTTGTAGTATTTATCAATGTAATATTATTTTTATGTAAAGTAACTTATTTTTACATTTATTTTACAGTTTTAATGTTGGGATCATTTACATAATCATACAGAATTTTTTTTCACCTTTTTTGTTAGTTTTGTGACATTTGCATTCTAATGCTATGATGAAATAGCTTTGGACTTTTGACTATCTGCATATACGTCACCAGTTAGAAGTCTGTCGTTTTTCACCGGAACATCCCGACATTACAAGGTCAAAAAGAAAATGAAACATTTAACATTATGCACAGATTGAATGTTCACAATGAGATCTACAATTTGCATTTAAAAAATCGATAGAATTTTATTTTTCATGCTTACTTTAAAAGGAAAAAAACTTTTTTGTAACCAGTGACTTATGAGCATTCAAGGATTTTTATTTTTTATTTTTAAAAAAATTTTGGCAGACTTGACCACGGTCAATTGGGAGAAGAGCTTTCATAAAATTAATTAAAAAGTTTCCAGCTTGTAATTATAAGTTTGACAAAGACATGAATAAACCTTTTTTACTAGCTGGAAACTCATAATTACTGTAATTTCGACATGGTGTGAACGCATCATTACAGTGCTTGCAAAATTTTTCTTCTTCTTCTTTTCACCACCTTCCAGCAATTAATTTAACGAAAACTGCTTGTACAAACTCCATTCAAATGTTGTTTTGTATCTCATTTTCTTATGTGTGCTATCCTTCCTTTTTGCCATTATATCTATCTTTATACTAAAACTTTCTATAAAAAAAAATCTATTTGACTTAACCGTTAACCCTCCCTAAAACTTGACGGGAAGTGAAAAGCCTCATTCAATTTTCCCAGATTTGGTATGAGTTTTACTGTTAAGTATATTTTTGTAGCACATGTAAAATTATATCTTGACCTCCTGAGGTGGACGAATGATGTTTCTGCACCTCCTTTCACTTGCCCTTTGTTTAAAAACTGATTTTTTAAAAAGAATCAAGCCTTCATTTGTGGAAAGTGCTTTCACCTCTTTTCTATGCTGCGTACTTTCCATTGTACTTGACATTCCTCAAAATACCAGCTCCAGCTGTGATAAATTGCTATACGGTGTGTTCAGATGTGTTTTAGGGGTGATTCATAGTCCAAGTTCATGAACAGAACTTTGCAAAAAGAAGAGAAAACTTCAGAATAATGTCACGGAGTTCATTCATGAAGTTGTGTGAACAACACACGCATCCGTGTAGAACCAAGCACATGCGCACTTTGGTCAGAGCGGCAATTATGAGATTAAGGTGCTTACGTGCCTGTTTATTGCGATTATTTCAATTTATCTATTTGTTTTTTTTCTCTCAACAACTTACGTTTCACCCTGTCGACATACTGAGGTGCAACTTATTTTCTGGAAAATAAGGTCAATTATAAAATCGTGCTGTATTATTAAAAAGTGAATTTTTTTGCACCAGTAAAACAAGCATATTGTGTTTTAATCACTGTTGTAATTATGAGGTGGACCTTGGAAAAATGTGCACCCTATATACCCCCTCACACACAACAAACACACATGCAAACAAGTTCTCCATGTTGAAAGTCTCGGCACCACCCGCTGATTATCACTCTGACAGGACCTGTGTGAGTGTGTGCATGAGTTTTTAGCATCTGTCACGCGTGTCACTGCACTTGCACACTTATCAATTACTGCTGCATCTGTAAAACACTCAGTCAAAGAGTCGAGCACGTCTCTCTCGCACTGCTGAGCGTTTAATGGCTTGTCATCCTTTTGAAAGATAGAAAATGTTCTGTTTTTGCATCTGAAACACAGAGCCACCCTCTTTCTTGACCTAGATTCCTAGAGCAGGAAATCTGTTGTACTCCAAACTTTTTGCAGTTGTGAACTTCAGTGAAGCAGTCAGTAGTTGTAATATTTCCGTTTTGTCCTCCTGACAGATGATTTTGTCGTGCAGATGCTATGGTGAATATGTGAGTACGTTGCTCTGAAGGTGTCTGATGTGCCGGAGCAGTTTTGGCAAAAATGGCCTGATGTTTTCTGAATGAATTATCCTTAGAGATAGAAGTTAAGTGTCATTTGCAATTTTCTCCCATTCATATATTGTTTTTACCCACTCAGCTAACTCATTTTTCATTGACGGGTATGAACAAAGTGGGTTGTTACAGTATACAGTACATATGGTATGAGTATGCAAGTACGTGTGGCCATGCAGGTGTATGAGTATAAATGTGTTTGTATGGGTACACTGTAAAACTTTACTGTAAATTTACAGCGAATTTCCTACAGAATTGTACTGTATTTCCATAATACAGTATTTGGCTGTATATTTTACAGAACAGCTGTAAATATACAGCACATTTCTGTTTTCAACCCGATAAATTCGTAATACAGTATCATACTGTAAAAGCACTGCATTGTGGGATTGATTTCTTTCGCGCTCAATTCAGTTCAAATGTGACGCGAGCAGACAGTAGCTACTACAGGCAAACTTGATTTGTCAGCGGGATTCAACTGAACAGAATAATCATTCCTGTTATCAAGATAAACAGTGTCTGCGAATCTGTGAGCAATTTTTAAGCTTTTGTGAGCTTCGGTTCGTGTTTCAAACATTAGTTGCCTGCGACGCAGCTCGCAGCAGAAAATGGGAGACATTAACTTTACATGAAGACGGATGGAAGAATTTGTCATCTGAATAACCTGCGCCTGTGACGATTAGTGGGATTTAGAGTTTGAGAAGATGGAAAATTGTTCAACTGAGTGATACGGTAAGCCAATATATATATATATATATTTTGCGTTCGCATTTCTAACATACGTTGATTTCACGAATGCTTATTTGGTTTGATTTTGCGAACGCGGTTTTCTGCCGCGGCCGCGCAAACAATTCACTCTGTTCCAGCTGTTTACCAAGTAACGTTAACGTTAACTTCGATATTTCACATAATAGGCAACATATACCATGTTATTTGCATGACCTGCTTTTGATATATATATTTTTCGTTTCAGGCTTTGTAATCTGATGACGGTCCAGTGCTAATGTAAGTACTTTTAAGTAGTGTTACAGTTATAGTCTGTGGTAAAAAAAAAAAAAATTGCTATCAAATGCTGTCAGTTCTGTGATCGTGCTTTTGAATCGTTGTCATAATTTTGCTAGCACAAGAAAATCCATGTTCCTAATGCTGTTTTCAAATGTAGTATTCCTGATTGCCATGCCATGGTCCTACAACTAACAATTTAAAGAGAAGTTAGACGGTGTTATCCTTCAAGCAGATAAGTAGAGATTATTCAACAAATCTCATTAATCTGTAATATTTTTTATGTTTTGGTTCTGTTGATCATGGCTGTGCTGTCCTTTTTAAAAATTGTTTCAGGAATTTGCATCGCTGATGTCCAGCAATCTACACTTGCCAGAGAGTCCACGCCTTATTTCCTGGTATGTAAACATTAAAGGGGTAGTTTAAACCTAAAATGAAAAGCCATCATTTACTCACTCCACTGCAAAATATATTTTTCTTAATTAGTTTTTTTCTTGTTTCCAGTCCAGATATATAAAATTCTTACATGAAGAAGCATTTAATAGACAAGTAAAATTTGTCTTGTTTTCTGAAAGAATATGTCAGAATTTAGTGAGTTTATGCTTAAAACAAGCAAAATAATATGGCAGTGCGTTTTAACGTTCTAACCCTAATCAATTTACATTTTTAGGTGAAAATTTTAATTTATAGAACTATGAATAGATAGACAACAAAATCGAACCACAGTGGAACCCACAATAGTTATTTTAATTATTAATATTATTTATTAATTCATTGTATTATTATTTTTTCAATTACAGGTCAATCTCTAAGCAACCAGTGCTGGACATTACGTTTGGAAGGTCAAGGTGTGTGTGGAAAGGATCACAGCCTAACTTCATCATGGCCTGGCAGCGCTGTTTGCCTCCTCCTATAACTTCAGCTTGCAGTACCAGAAAGAGGCAGCACCTTGAGTTTGTTCAGAGGTTAGTCATTAGCATATTTGCCATTCATATAAATATTAGACTGAATTGTGACTTGTCTTGACAGTATTTATTATGTTGACTACTGGTATGAACAATATGGCCCTGGTTTCCATACTGGGCTTAGCTTAAGACAGGTCTAGGCCTTAATAAAATTAGGGTATTTAAGCAGCTTTTATAAAAATGTCAAAAAAAAAAAAAAAACATTACTGGTGTGCATCTTGAGACAAAACAGTGACAGTCACATATTTCAGATATGTCAGTGCAAGTTGTTTTCAGTTGAAGGATTAGTGAAAATTCTGTCATTAATTACTCACCCTCATGTCGTTCCAAACCTGTAAGACCTTCGTTCATCTTCAGAACACAAATTAAGATATTTTTGATGAAATCTGAGAGGTTTCTGAACCAGCCATAGACAGAAACATCTTTGTAACTTTCAAGGCCCAGAAAGCTAGTAAAAACATTGTTTAAATAATCCATGTAACTACAGTGGTGCAACTTTAATATTATGAAGCGATGAGAATACCTTTTGTGCACAAAAAAACCCAAAATAACGACATTATTCAACAATCTCTACTCTTTCACGTCAATCTCCTACGCTGTTGACGTAGTGTAAACAGTGTCAAGTCACCTTCATTTATATAGCGCTTTTAACAATATAGATTGTTTCAAAGCAGCTTTACAGTGATAATAGGAAATTACAGTAACATAGATTGTTTTGGCTTTACAGCAGCTCTAGAATAAAGTTATTAGATCGACTATTTTTGACTGTCAAAATGCAGGCGGACACAGTTTCCGTGAGTTGTTCAAAATCTTTCTTTTTAGTAAACTCTGTGTACACAAACAATGTTCTCAATGCTGGAGTTCATGTGTAGAGCCTCTGGTGATACTGAGAGCACAGTTTCATGTTGTGTCGAGCCTTCTTAGTGTTTTAAAAAATAGCGATTTTTGATGCTATCATAGTCGTGCCACAAGCACTCCCATTCAAAAGGCAATTTGACCGAAAACGAAAATACGGTCAAACTTAAGTGGCGTTTCCATCCTAATTATGCTTTTAAACGAAGGTTTGCCTCGGGTAGATTAACAAAAAGACCCTAGGTTGCATTTTGGCAAGAGTTATCCTTTAATACACTCCGGCCCACTCATCCTCACAAAACAGTGTAGGAGAATGACATGTAAAAGAAGAGATTATTCAACAATGTTGTTATTTTGGGGTTATTTTGCACACAAAAAGTATTCTCGTCACTTCATAATATTAAGGTTGAACCACTGTAGTTATATGTACTATTTACCAATGTTTTTACCACCTTTCTGGGCTTTGACAGTTGCAATGACATTGATGTCAATGGAGGGACAGAAACCTCCCAGATTTCATCAATAATATCTTAATTTGTGTTCCGAAGATGAACGAAAGTCTTAAGGATGAGCAATAATGACAGAATTTTCATTTTTGGGTGCAAACATGCATTTTAGTCTGGTAAATGTCATGTTTAACATTATCATGTAGTCATGTATGCAATAAACATTGCAAGGCTTGCAATTAAAGTTAAATTATTTCTGTCACAAAGGTTTGGGCTGGATTCTGGCAATGTGTGCTCTATATAAACAGAGTCTATGGCTGCCTTTCCACTGATACTCTGATGGGACCTGATGAGGGCATGATATTAAAAGTTGTAGAATAAAACTTTAAATCTGGCAACCCCACTTCCAAAAGTTTAGTTAGTTGACAGTGCACATGTAAACAGACACATTGAGTTGATGTATTTTAACCAGGGCAGAAAAATATCAGTTATTGATCACAACATTTTTTTTTCATGTTGTTCAGTTTTATCCAAACAGTTTAGTCGTTAAAACCGATATCTGGTTTTTATTTACACATCTTTTGTGCTGTCTCTCTTTGTCAAAATATATAAACTCAGTCCATAATATTTCATTGTTTTTTTTTTCTTTCTTTTCTGCCTTTTAGACGATTTCCTGACATCAATCCTGAACGTGGATCAAAAACAAAGAAAGGACAAGTAACTTCAAAGAAAACTGGCCAAGTTGTGCAAAAAAAGAACACTGTAAGCCTACAGGTTTCCTCACTTCTGCGAAAACTTGAAGACTTTGAATGGGATTTCGTTTGCACTTGTATGGACTTCAAAACAGAAACAGCATTTCACTGCCATTATAAAGCTTGGAAGAGCCAGGACATTTTTTAATAGAACTCCGATTGTATTCGTCTGAAAGAAGAATGTCATGTAGACCTAGGATGACTTGAGGGTGAGTAAATCATGGGCTAATTTAATTTTTTTGGGTGAATTATCCCTTTAATTAAGTGCTAAGTGTTACCTGTTTGTTGTTAAGTGTTAAAATTGCATTTTATGTTTAAAATAAATTCAGCCAACATGTTCACAGAAGGCAATTTTCTGATCTTTGCTTTTAACCAAAATAAATGTTTTAAAACCCAGAAAATGTTGTTTTCTTTTTCATAGTGTGACTACTATACAATTTATTGCTGTAGACAAGTTTAATATTGTAAAATTATGTGGTATATACTGTATTTGGTAATTACAGTGGAGTACTGTAAATGCTGTTTACTGTACTAGTTCTGTAAAAATACAGTATGTGGCTGGCAACCCAGCTGCCAGTATTTTACTGTAAATTTACAGTACAACGTTTTACAGTACAATACTGTAAATGCTGTTTACAGTACTAGTTCTGTAAAAATACAGTATGTGGCTGGCAACCCAGCTGCCAGTATTTTACTGTAAATTTACAGTGAAAAGTTTTACAGTGTATATGGGGTGTGTAAATGTATGTAATGCACATAGATGCATAGTTATGTAGGTATATATAGTTTCTATAGTTGTATGATATGTATACGTATGTATATATTATTACTGTGCATTATCAAAGTAATTTTATTCATTCATTTTTGTTTATTTTATTTTTCCTCATGTTTATATATTTTCATATATTTACTTACGCAGTCTGTCACATACTCATTTAGTTTCTTGGAGTACAATGTGTTGGACTTGTACTTATAACATCTACGAATGAGGGCAGGGGGGAGGTTTTGTTTCTGACTCTTATTGTAGAACATATTGTGATTGTTATTGATGTTTCCCTGTTTACGAAAAGCTAAATAAATAAAAAATATATATAAAAAAAATCTCAATTGTTTATAGCAATGAAATAAAATAACAATTGGAGAAGTATCTCATTTTTAAACGGTTTGCTACTTGCTCTTGCTAGTCGGTCACAATTGTTACTGGGGGAGGGGCATTCTTTTTCTAAAGAGCATTTGATTGGACAGAATTTTGGAGTGCAAGATGAGTCATCAATTTTTTTGGTCTGTTTTCCTGTTAGAGAAAGAAAGCAGCACAACTGTTTTCAGCATTGATAATAATAAGAAATGTTTTCCTGATCAGCGAATCAGGATTTCCAATCGAACGTGTGACGCTGAAGACTAGAGGAATGATGCTGAAAATTCAGCTTTGCATCACAGGAATAAATGGCATTTTTAAATTGTTAAATCATGTTATTTTAAGTTATTTTAAATTGTAATCATGTTTCATAATATTACTGTATTTTTAATAAAATAAATGCAGCAATAAGAGACTTCTTTCAAAAACATAACCAACCCTAAACTTTTGATTATTAGCATATCTTCAAACTTCTTAAAGGGATAGTTCACCCAAAAATGAAAATTCTGTCATCATTTACTCACCCTCAAGTTGTCAGTAATCAAACAGTTGATGGGCCCCATTGACTTCCACAGTATTTGTTTCCCCATATATGGAGAAAAATGGTGAATGGTGGCCACGCATCAACTGTTTGATTACTGACATTCTCCAAAAAATATCTTTTGTGTTCAGCAGAAGAAATAATTCATAGAGGTTTGGAGCAACTTGAGGGTGAGTAAATGATGACAGAATTTTCATTTTTGGGTGAACTATCCCTTTAAGTAAAAAAAAAAGAAGCTTTTTAACTTTTGAACAAAGCTTTGTCAGGCCAACATTGCAGAACAACCTTTGATTTATTTATTTTTTTGATGCAAATTCTGTTAATTAATTTGAATTTAAATTCATTTAATTCTACTTTCATTCTGGTTTGAATTGCAGTTCCACATCCTGTTTGCTATACAGTACCTCAATTCAAATTCAAGAACTTTATTGGAATTTAAGAGGCATTCTCAATGGTTTACACTTGGATATAATAAAATTGACTTGGTTTTACCTTTACAAATCAGTCTAATGGTTCGTAGATCCCTTGTTAGGGTGCATCAATCTGAGGTAGAGCAGTGATTGCTGTAAGTGCACTTTCATCCCTCGTGGGGTTTTGGCTGCTTTGGTGTCCTTCCCTGTTTTCATTGGTAATCTTCACTGATTAAAGGTCTCTCAAAGCGAGACTGTGTGTGTGTGTGTGTGTGTGTGTGTGGGTGGGTGGGTAGGCATGTCTTAGATGGTGTCTGATGTTTAAGAAATGATTTTTTCTCTGGTGCTTGTTCCTGTCATCCTCTCCTCCTCATCAAAGTGGATTTAGTGACTCAGTGTTTTGGGGTTTGGTCTTTGAGCGATGTCACGCTTGAGATCAGCCTGCTAATACTGGGCGATGAGTTAGCTTTAGCTCAAAAAAACACAAAAACAAGTGTGTCAGTGTGTGTGATTTGTTTCTGTAGGTTTTAAGTGGTGTTTGCTAAACCATCATTGTTGCTCTTGCTTAGCTTTAAAGGGCTAGTTCACCCCAAAAAATAATTTACTCATTTACATTTAGCCATTTTGCATATACTCATCGTCTCACTTTGTTCCAAGCCTGTAAGACATATTTTGAATTTTTTTATTTTGTGGTGAACTATTCCTTTAAGGATTTGAACAAAACCCGAACAACTTTGGCATCCTTTGCCGGTCAGGCAGGTGTGGTGAGTGGCAGGTTTTTGCATGGGTGAGAATCACACGTTAACTTCACAAAATTAAAAAATCCAAACCTTTTTAAATTTTCAGAGAAAGAGAAAGAGAAAGAGAGAGAGAGAGAGAGAGAGAGAGAGAGAGAGAGAGAGAGAGAGAGAGAGAGGTCCTCAAATGAGGGCGCTGGAGTGAGAACTCTTTTGGCTGTATGGCCTCATAACTCTGAAATGAGAAAGATGGGAAGGAAAGGGAGGAATCTACTTACAGCTAATCTACTTCCTCACATGAACCCAAAGTCACACACACAGCTGTGGAAAGTGTGTGAGGGGAGTGCGGTAAGTTAATAGCAGCAGAGGGAGTGACACAGTTTAAGAGTTTAAGAGCTTCTGTGTCTTTCTCCGGAAGACTCGGATGGGAAGAGTATCACCTCTCAACAACAGAAGAGTTAAACACTCTGTGTGTGTGTGTGTGTGTGTGTGTGCGTGCGTGTGTGTGTGTGTGTGTGTGAGAGAAGGTAAAAGGATCCGTCTTCTAGAATTTAAACTCTCACATACCAAACACAGCTGCTCACTGCAAAAAAATATATATCTTCTTACTCAGTTTCTTTTGTCTTTTGTTTTCCAGTACAAATATATAAACATTCTTACTTGATATGTACACTGACTTAAGGTATTACGCCTTGTTTTCTGAAAGTTGCATCAAAATTATATGAGTTTATATACTTAAAAAATATCTGGTAAAATAAACTTAATTCAAAGGGGAAACACGTTATTTTTCTTACCACATTTGCAGTAATTTAATAGTATTTAATAAACTAAATAATATTTATGTATGTATTTAAAATGATAATAAACAGTAATAGCAACATAATATTTAATCAATTATATATATAGAGAGAGAGAGAGAGAGAGAGAGAGAGTAGTTTTTTTGTTTGTCGTTTATTACCTCATCAATATTGTATTTTCCATGCTTAATGTATCTTTAAAGTCTGCTTTTTTCTAGGGAACAGTTTTGCAATGCATGAAAAATCTTTCCTTGACTAGTAGCAAGAGTACAGAAAGTTTTTTATTACATTTATATTTATTCATTTAGCAGACGCTTTTCAAGGTGACTTGGAAAAGATGCAAAATTCAATGAAAATGAAAATATCTGCGATAAATCATATGGAGCCTGCAATATTACCAGTGCCGCTGAATAAGTGCAAAACAATTCAGAGAAAGAGTTTCTTTATTTTAAACAGCAAGTGGATTTCAGATGAAAGAGTCGTGTTTCCAGACAGATAAACCCCAGGTTTTTTTGGGGGGGGGGGGGGGGGGAATTAAATTAAACTTTGAAATCAGCAGTATAAGGAATATTACCTGCGCTGACTGACTGTACACGAGTAAGGGATAATGTACAGGCAGTCGTTCATTATCGCAAAATAATGAGTTTATTTTGCAGTGCAATATTACCGTGCACATAACACGGCTGCTTACCAAATAAAAAAGCAAATAGACATGAAATATTGATTTGGGCTGAAATGATTATGTGAGAAGAAAGTGAGTGTGGAATGAAATGAGAGGTATGAATCCAGCATGTCCGTGTGTTTGTGTCCACAGTGAACGGAGGCTGGTCCACATGGACCGAGTGGTCGACGTGTAACAGTCGCTGTGGGCGGGGCCTTCAGAAACGAACCCGTAGCTGCACCAATCCTGCGCCTCTGAACGGGGGATCGCCGTGTGATGGACTGTCCATCCAAAAAATGTCCTGCACATCAGTGTGCACAGGTACCAAGATGCCACGTTTCATTTCACATGGACAGAAATGAGACAGAAGTGCATTTGTGAATCAAGTCGTGAAATTGTAAAAATGCTTATTACATGACATTAGCACAAGATATGTCTCTAAGTCTCTGACTGCCTTATTTTTGTTTGTGTTTTTGTTGTTACCCTGACCATCACCCATAATTCTGCACGAAAGTCCTCTAAATGAGGTTGTGTTTGTTATTTATGACAACATAAATTCAAAATGGCTGACAAAAGTGGTGAAACTATTAACTTAGTTTGTAATGGAAAGATTCATCAAAAATTCATCATTGTTAAAAAATTCGAAAGATTATATTTTTTTGAAGTAAAACAATTTTTTTTTTAGATAAACATGCTTTGTACTTAGTGATATATATAGTGACTTATCAAACAGTATCAAAAATATCACAAATATTTCAAAAGATTAAATATAAAAAATGATCTGTACATTTTTATATGATGTCACAATAATCATCACAACAATGCTATTATTTGTTATCTTTTATTTATTCTATTTTCAGTTTTCTATTGAGTTTTATTTTAAGTTTTAGTAATTTGTTAGTTTGTTTTTATATTTCTTTTATTTTTCTGTTCTTTTATTTAATAATTTTTTTGTAATTTTTGTACTTTACTAACTTTTGTACTTGCTTATTATATTTAGTTTACAAGGAACCATTTCAAATTTTTATTTAAGTTTAGGTTAAAAAAATTATATCGAATATTTTATTTTATTTAAGCTTTATTTCAATTCGCAAATAAAATTTTAATAGTTTTAGTTATAGTTAAAAACAACATTTTATATTTTATTTTATTTCAATTATCAAATGCAATTTTAATAGTTTTAGTTATAGATTTAAAAAATCCATCTAATATTTTATTTTGTTTCAGCTTTATTTCAATGAAGAAATACAATTTTAATAGTTTTAGTTATAGATTTTAAAAATCCATCTAATATTTTATTTTGTTTCAGCTTTATTTCAATTAAGAAATACAATTTTAATAGTTTTAGTTGTAGTTGTTGTTAAAAATAACAGCACCGCATGACATTTTTCTGCATGACGTTTTCATAAAGCTCTGAGTTTGTAATCACGATACTCTTCTGAAACTAAAAGTATTTCCGTCATGACGTAAACATACAGCGAGGTCAGTTCTTAAGCCTGAAAGAAACATGATAGGGAATTTATTTCCGATTTTTTTCCCACATTGACATTTATTCATTTGGCAGTCGCTTTTATCCAAAGTGACTTCCAAATGAAAAATTCCTTCCATAATCAGAAGGATGGAAAATTCACTCTGAGACTATTGAATTACAAGTGAGGAATTCCTTTCATAAAAACTTCATTCTTTTCCAGTCCAGTTTGAGTTCTTCACCTCTTGATAGCATCAGACAAATGCATCGTTTCCAGGCCCATCAGTTCAGCTTTCAAGCCAGACTCTTCCCCTATACTTTGGCCCCTTGGGGCCCCTAAGGGCCGAACACATTTCCATTCCCTCCTGCCAGTGAGAGTCAGTTCACTCTGAAGCAGGTGAGATTAAAGCATCTGAACCCAGCAGGAGAGATGCCAAAGTCAGAAGCTAATGACTGACCCATATACAGCAGTGCACTTACTCCCTGTTACAGAATCCAGAGACAGGCTGAGAACCAGACCACAGCAGAGCCATGCATTTAATTTTATTTTTAATTTTAATTTAATTTAATTCAATTTTATTTTATTTAATTTTATTTTTTTGGTTTAGTTAAATGTTTGTGTGCATTGCAACGTGCACGAGGCAGTCCATTGGCAATGCGTTGTTACTCATTTCACATGCAAAGAGCTTAGCCAGTCATAACAAGGCTCATTAACATATAGTTAATATATATATATATATATACAAAAATTGGACGAGGAATATAATAAAATGATACAATATTGCCTCCTTAATCAGTGTGTATCACAGTATTTTTAATACTTGCTTCTGTTGTTTCTGGTGTGTTTAGTTGATGGCGAGTGGAGTGACTGGAGCAAGTGGTCGGCGTGTAACACAGAGTGCACGCAGTGGAGGAAGAGAGAGTGTAACGCCCCGGCACCCCAGAACGGAGGAGAAGACTGTGACGGAGTCACGCTACTGTCGCAGAACTGCACTGATGGACTCTGCCTACAGAGTGAGTGCACTCTCACACACACACACACACACACACACACACACGGGGACCAAAAAATGTCCCCACAAGGATAATGATTTCGGATGTTGCCAGCTTTGTGAGGACATAACTTATGGATTACCAGGACCACACACACAAACACATACACACACACACACACACACACATTGTGTTTTCATGTTTTATGGGGAATTTCCATAGACATAATGATTCTTATACTGTACAAACTGTACATTCCCCTACCCCTAAACCTAATAAATAACCTTTATCAGCTTTAATTTGATATATTTTCAGTTTTAATTTTAATTTTAATTTTAGTAATTTTGTTATGTGCTTTTATTATTTATTTATTTTATTTCTATTTAACTTTATATTTATATTTATTTCAGTTTTTATTTTAGTTATTTTAGTACTTTAACTTATTTTTTTTTAGTTAGTTGCCAAATCAACATTTCTAATTTTCATTTAAGCTTTTTTTTTAAGTTTAAGTTTTTCATCTGATATTTAAACTTTATTTTATTTCAGCTTTATTTCAAATAATGAGAAATTGTAATAAAAAAATTAAAAAAAATCCCACTCATCCTCGTCCATATAATGGCAGTCTTTTTTTTTTTTAAACACAAAAGTATCACAGAATTATCCCTTGCGGCACGTGTTGTATGTTCCAAGTGTTCTGGGGGTTTATGATATGAAATTTAATTATTATTTAACGAAAATCTTGACCTTGGCCGTTGGTCTTCTATGCACGGCTCGTTTCTTGTGCCGCGTTTCACTCCATCTCACCCAGAAAAAGCACACGAGTTGTGAGAAATCAAGATTAACAAAAGCGTGACTAAAACTCAATAAGCACATACAGTACATTTACACTAAATAGTAACCAATAAACCTAAAAAAAAAAAAACAGTTATACAGCCAAATTGAAAATAAAGTAATAATCAGTTAAGATTGTGTACCAAATATTATCAGTAATTAATACAATTTTACTTGGCTAAAGAAAGTTGTAAAATGACAGATTTTTAAGAACACTTTTGAGCGATTACTCAAATTAATATTTGATCTAGTTCATAAGTGGTGATTTATAAAAAAAAAAATTTAAAAAAAAGGTTGTCTACATAATTTTGCATAAAACTTTCTCCGCCTCTGAATTGCTTTCCTTTTCAGCTGATTTCACCAAGGTCATGTGGTTATTGTCATTGTTTAGTCATTGTTTTAGGCTGTTGTTGTTGTTGGTTGCAGACCGTAGTTAACACAGTCCTTTAGTGCAAGTTAACATGGCGACTCTGAAATACGTCACATTACAAAAAATAAATTGCTAATGTTGTTTCTTGTTGACTTTAATGCCATTAGTGGATTTGTGTATTGCTTCTGTGTGTAATAAAGCACATAAACATGGCATTTCATTTGTTTCAATCACTGTTACAGTGGACACGGTACAAATTGGTGTTGAGAATCTTTGAGAAACTAGTGGTTTGATCATCTCTACAGAACTGACAGGTGACATGAATGTATGTAATCATGAGCCATCAGCGTGGCAGTTTAATTTGTCTGCTGGTGTTTAGAGCAGTGAGCTGAGAGAGAGAGAGAGAGAGAGGCAATCTCCTCTGTTTTGTGTTGTGTAATGGACCTCATGTCTCTCTCTCTCTCTCTCTCTCTCCCCGCAGGCACTTCCTCACTAAAGTTTAAACTTTTAAAAGTTCTTCCCCTTAAAAGTTGAGCAGGCACAATCCATTTAACCCCACTCAACTCAAGTCTCTCAACGCTAGCGTCTCCTGAGTGTAAATGTAGGTAGGGCAGATTCTGGGTCTTAGCGCTAGTTCGTGATAAACAAGCTTTATATTGTAATCGCTGGCACATGCAGACACACTTTTACGCAGGTCTAACGTCTAAGGGTGGTGCTCTAATGTTGATTGACAGGCTGGTGAACTGCTATCTTAGTATTGCCTTAATGTAGTTTTTATCGCCTCTGAGTGTCATTTTAGAGGTGAGGAAAAGAAAATATCTATTCTCAGAACAAACACAAAACAACACAACATAAGGCTTTCACATTGGCATGTTTAAACTTTCATTAATTTGATACGAAGAACAGACGTGGCAACTGGGCTGCCTTTCCTAAAAGCATCGTAGGCTTAAAGGGGTCATGAACTGGCTTTTTAATTTATTTTTTTTTGTTGTCTGAGGTCAACTTATGACATTCGCTTGGTTTTTACATTCAAAAACATCCAAATGAATAAGTAATAGGCTATTTTCTACCCAGGTTTTGAGCCTAGCTCCTGAAACGTTTGGTTTTTATGGGCGTGCCGCATTCAAGACTTGGAAGTAAACGCCCACTGCTATGATTGGATAACAGTTTTGCATATTATAATGAGTTTCATGTAAAGCGCGAATCGGTGGGCGGGGCTAAACAGGCAGTGTTGAAGTAGGCGTTGATCTTCTTCTGCGGAGGCGGGGTTTGATACCCGTTTGACGTCATAGATCCCCACTTTGAAAAACCTGTCGTTCGCTGTGCCTGGTGTCAATAAAAGCTTTTATTGGACTAACAAGGAAGTTTTCAGTTCTGAAACTTACATGATATTCTTATAGTATGATGACCTCTTATATGTCAAAAGCTCAAGGAAAATTAGATTTCTCAGTTCATCACCCCTTTAAGTAGATCGTAGAACCATTGCCACCAATGGTCTCTACGATCAACAATGCTTTTGAGAAATGAAATATAGCTGAAGTGGATTGATATCATCTTGGTCTGGAGTTAGGTTTACGCACTGAAACGTGAAAATAAGTGGGGCAGTTTGACATTTGCCCCAATGGCTCTCAATCAGAGCGCGCTGCAGTTCCATTTTTCTCCACAGATTTACATTGGATAATTGTGGGGCGCCGTAGAGCTGGGTAGGACTAAGGCACTCTCTGCCCAGCTTAGTATCATTGTACATGCCTGCCGAAGCCATACGCTAAATTTAAATATATCCTGCTCACTTTACGGTTTAAAATAGTCTAGAAAATCCACAAATTCTTACAGAATGCTGAACACATTTATTTTTGGTTCAGTAATATAGCCACAGCATCCTAACTGCAGTCTTCAGTGTCACATGATCCTTCAGAAATCATTCTAATATGATGATTTGCTGCTCAATAATTTCTTGTTGTCAATGTTAAAAACTAGTTGTGCTGCTTGGAAATCGTGATACATCATTTTCAGGATTCTTTGATAAATAGACCAGCATTTCTTTGAAACAGAAATCTTTTGTGACATTTTAAATGTCTCTACTGTCAATTTAATGTCCTTGCTGAATAAAAAAGTACTGACCCCAAACTTTTGCGTAGTTGAATATGGCAAAAAAATGTTTTACAAAATTATATCAGCTTGTCAGTTATAGCTCGTCTGTAATTAAACTGCTCTACATCATGAAAAGATTGTAGATTGGCTGCAGTTTGAAACTAGGATTTCCACAATAAGTGTGACAAAATTGTGATAACCACATGTTTACCTGATTACCACCTCACCAGGGGAGCCTGACTGTTAGATGTTTCCAGCTGGTATTTGTTGGTACAGTATGTTGTTTCCCTCTGTCGGTGAGATTTCACGGGAATTTCCATCTGCATGTTCAGTTTCTCATGCTCTCTTCACACCGTATCTTCTGTTTAGGCATTTCGGTCTCACATCACCAAATCACATCTCGCTGTTTTTGTTTGACATTCATATTATTTTGTCTAATACCCCCCTTCCTCTCTCTGAAGGTTCAGTATATCAGCTATCCGTTCAGCCTAAAGGGACGAGAGAGGAGGGGTTTACATGTGAGTGTCTATTCTGTCTTTCATTTTCTTGCTTTGGTTTTCTGGGTCCGTATCTCTTGTCTCGCAGTATCTTTGGCTTTATATTCTCTCGCTTGCGCTCTGTTCCTCGCCGTCTACGGGAGTGAAAGCATGCAGTCTGTTTGTCAGAGTCCTTTGATTTGGTGTTTTGCTTCGTGTTTTGCACCATTTTATGTTCTGTGTGTTGTTTCCCAACTCACATCCACATACTGTATGCTTTGTCCCATTCTCTCTCTCTCTCTCTCTCTCTTCCGCTGAGCACATTCACAGCATTGAATGGAAACCTGAACATCTCTGGAGTAAAGTCAGGCTTGGCTAAAGTCTGTGTGCTGTTTGAAACAGGAGAACTCTCTCTGGTCTTGCAGTATGACCTGAAGCATCTCAATAATTCTCTTTAAAGGCAACAAGAAATGAAAATTGATCCCATTTACTTTCTTCAGAAATTTCCTGTGCTTTTATTTTTTCACAATTCATCTGTGCATGATATTCCAAGATAAAAAGGCCAGTTGCTATTTGAACCCCACTATAAACAGGATTTTTAATAATATATAAACATATGTATTTGTGTACATATGTACGATGGATGGATGGATGGATGGATGGATAGATAGATGTGATCATGGCTTTGTGGGCAAGAAACAATAATATTAACCAATAACATCACATCCTACTCTTTACGATCCAATCAAATCCCGATGGATAAAATCAGGCCCCGCCTTGCATTCCCACTCGATATTCTGCGTCACGCTGTGGAGGTTAAATGCCTTTTGAATATCGTTTCATGTCGTGTTTAATGGGAACCAGCAGCTCCTGGGCAGAAGGTAATCCGCATATACATGTTATTTACCTCAGTGGCTTTAAACTTCTGTTCTGCAGATAATAACACGCAGATGAAGACTGTTATGTCTCCCTCATGGCGTTTGCCCTTTAAGAGTGTTTGACTTCAGATGTGAGCTTAGGGTTATTGTAGAGATTCTTCAAACTGGATTAAAACCGAAATGTTTGTTATGAACATGAAACCCTGAGAGATGAACCGAGGCGAATATCAAACAACATGATTCAGGCTTTCATTACAGGCCACCGCAGTGCTCTGTTCTTCATAAAAACATCTCATCAGTCATAACATCAGTCAGCCTGCTTCTTGTCTGTGATTTTGACTATATTTACCCTCCTTTTATCTGTTTTGTTTTTATGTTGTCTTTCTGCTCTTTATCATGGGCTCACTTTTGAGCAAATGAAAGGCACTTTCAATTCCAGTTTTAAAGGTAAACAAAGTCGAGTCGTGGCTGGTGGCCCAATGGTTAGTAATCTAGGCTGGTAACACAACGGTTTCAGGTTCATTCCTCAAGCAGAGAGCAAAGGTCACGACAATAACCCATTAGCCGGTGTATATACAGTATGTAGTCTGTGCAATCAGGGTAGTGTAGCCATACGTCTGGATTTTGGCCGGACAGTCCGGATTTTAAGCCCCCTGTCCAAAAAGGAGGACAAATGAGTGTCCGGCTTGATGCTGCACTGGACACTCATTTGTCCTCCTTTTTGGAGTTGCGCTGAATCGCCCTAAAAAAACCCGCTCTAGAATCTTTATTGGGACGCAGCAGCATAGCGTCTAATGCCGGAAGGTCTCTGGTCAAACAAATGATTGGCTGAAAACGGTGTCAAATAAATATCTGATATATCATTGGTTAAAAACGTAAACAAGCCTCCACGTCGTGGAGTCCATGTGCTGGCTACGTCATATCATAACGTTAACATGCCGAAACGTCAGACCTCATTTAATCCGGAATGGACAAAATAGCACGAATTTGGCCATGATGACCCTAAAGGAGCTGTTCCGTTAAGAACTGAAATGTGTATTTATTTATTTTTCGCATTCATTATTTGTTTATTTCTGTAATTTCCAGAAGTCCAGAAATGTTATGTTTTCTGGCGCTGCGCACTTCAGCTTCATCTCAGTGGTCAGTTTTTGAACCAGATATTGCAATGTCTTTAATAAATACAAACACTGTGAACAAACACTTTTTTGCCTCTTCTGTTACACATGGGTCTACATCAAGATATATCGTAGATCAAATTGTCTGGCAAAATTGTATTGTAGTTGCAAGTACACCAGAGTCCTATGCAATTATTCATGCCTCACTAAATGCCGCAAAGTTGTCCTCCTTTTGGGTGTTATGGAAATGGCCACCCTAAATCAGGGGTGAGACCACATAAAAGCAAAAGAGCAAACCGAACGCTGTGAGTGTGTGTTAGAAATCAGGAATGGTGAGAGAACATTGTGATTGGTACATTTTTCATCTTCAAACCAAACTTGGGACTTCAGCCGAGAAAGTTTAAATCTCGTCTGGCTAGCGCTCTTCCCATAATGTTTACTCATTAGATCAGTAGACGGAGAGTAGACGGTCTTTTGTGTCTGTTTGAACACACTCGACCACATGAGCGTTTACACTACTAAAGCAATCCTGTCGAATGTGTTTTCGACTACCTCTGGAAGAGGTCAAAAGTGGACAAGCTCAAAACTTTTTAGACCCCATTTACACCTGTATTTAGCGTCTTCTTCTTGTGATCCGATCGTCCAAAGCGCATCTTAATATCAGGTGTAAACAGGGCCTTAGTGCAAATTTACATGCTGTCACACTGGACAGTTTAAATGTACTGTAATTTACAATTTTTTTACTATAGTTTAACTAGATTAAGTTGAGTAGTTCATAGTTTAGTAAGTAACATTTTCAATAGCAACACTTATATATTTTGAATGAACTGAGACCTGAAACATACTGTATGCAAGCACTGCACACAAACACCTTTAGTTACACAATATTCATGCTTTGTTGTGCAACTGTAACACAAAAACGTATTTTAAATATGCATAGTGGCCACATGCACACAGTGCATCGACTAAGCTCTCACGTTTACATACTAGCGACTGTGTTGCAGGCTTAGCGTTTTATTTTAGGTCTGTACTTACGTTGAACCATCTGTGTGTGTGTGTGTGTGTGTGTGTGTGTGTGTGTGTGTGTGTGTGTGTGTGTGTGTGTGTGTGTGTGTGTGTGTGTGTGTGTGTGTGTGTGTATGTTTGAGGGGACAATGTTATCTCTTTTCTCCTGGAGCTGTATTATTTATTAATCATTTTGTGCAGTCGGCACCCCCTCCTCTACAGTCGCGATCTCGCTCTCCCTTCCTCTTTCTCTCGCACTCATGTTCAAAGAAAACGTTTAATCTTCCAGATACATTTTAATGGCTGCATTTAGTAGCTTGGCACTTTTATCATCAAAGCTTGTGTTAGAGCTTGTATGATTGTTTCTCGGGTGAAATGAGTTAAATGACTCAAGGCGTATGATGGCGAGAGTTAAAGAGGGACCGAATGCAGAAGAGATCTCTTCGATAAAACGCGGGCGTACTTCACATCGAAGCCAACAGGAAATGTTGTGCTGCTTCAAAGCACATTGATTTAGGTATTAAAATGAGTCTGATGCCTTTTCTGTGAGTCATCTGAAGATATTGCTCATACAGTTTTGGAGATGCTAACAATATTATTTTTACACATGTAAGATTAAGGGCCCTATCTTGCACCCAGCGCAATTGACTTTGTACACCAACGCATGTATCATTCCTATTTTGCACCCGACGCACAGCAGACTTTTCCCTCGGCAGACGCACGGCGGTAAATTAGGGAATGAACTTGCGCTCCCGGGGACGGTTCAGCGAAAAGAGGAGGCGTGTTCCGGCGCAAACGTTCCCTGGTGCTATTTTGCAGTTTCAGAAAACAATTCCGCCATTGACCAGGAGAAACCTAGTCTAAAGTCAGTGGCGCGTTCAGATGCTATTTTAAGGGCGCATGCTTGGCCATAATGTAGCGTGTGCACAACGCGCATACACTTTGCTTCTCTCATCTACACAGACGCAGGCAGCAGTTCCCATTTTTGCAAACCGTACATAATTACAAGGAAAAATATTCCACACGAGGGAAATCATTGTGGTGTCCATGAAGATGTGAAAAAATAGGCATAAATCTAGCTTACACATTTACCTAAATTATTATACGCCTGTTTAACCGAAGCTAATTTGGGTGGGTTTCTCCCATCCCCATACAATGTCACTTCTCTGTGTTTTACGGCCCTGACGAGAACGTCGGTCTCCTCGGCTGTGAACCGCTCCTGGCGCGCGCCTGGCAAATCCGCCGTTATAATAGCATCCGCCATGAAACACGCCTGCACTTAAAGGGAATGTGAGATGATGCTCTGATTGGTTTATTTCACGTTACGCCCAAACCACACCTATGAATAATGAAGCTACTTCAGACCAACCCATTTTAGATGTGCGTCGGGCGCAAGAGTCATTTATCCCACCGGTATAATAGCAACAGCGCCCGAGATCCGCCCACAAAGTTACTTGCGTTTCGCGTTTGATACTTGCGTTTCAGATCGTTAAAACAGGGCCCTAAGATTGTGTTTCAAAAACTAGTGAGCTGCCTACATAGACATCAGTTTAGGACATTATAGTTCTTTCTAAAAGTAAGATAACTATTTGTGGCCGAATTCTAAGGTACTGTAGTATTGCATGTATCTTTCATGGAGCAAGCAATCCCAGTATGCATTGTGACAAACGCCATGTAAAATCACATAAAAAAGAAGTGAAATGTAAATTATAATATTTTAGTCTGTTATAGTATACAGTTCTGCCCAATATTTGTGTGTGCTATTTATTATTAAGCTATGAGTATTCCAGGGTTAGCTTAGTAACATGCTAACATCATGTCTCCTGAGCACTATTAATATGACAAATGTTTTTTGGAACAGAGTCTGAGACATCACTTGTATAAAATACTCAGGCAATACCATAGTACAGTGATGTTTTCTGGTGTACTGTACACCATGCAGAATCTCATACAGTTCATCTTAGAGCACTTGATTGGCTAACTAGCCTCTATGCACTTATGCTTTAGCATTGTTTAACTCTGGTATTTATGGTAATTTGGTACGCTAGCACTATATTAATTTATTCCTGTGATGGCAAAGCTGAATTTTCATTTTTAAACATTACCGTTTTTTTTCTACTGTCACTTTTGATCAATTTAATGTGTCCTTGCTCAATAAAAGTATCAGTCTGTATGTCTGTCTGTCTATTGTTCTATCTATCTATCGTTCAGTCTATATATCATTCTATTTATCTGTCTGTCTGTCTCTCCGGGGTTGGACAATGAAACTTGCTTTTCCAAAATACCCCAAAGTTGCTCAAAGATATTTAGATCTGGTTACTTTTCAGGCCATGGGAGATGTTCAACTTCACTTTCATGTTCCATTCTGTCACAAGTCTTGCTGTCTGTATTGGTACATTATCATGCAGATATACGGCAGCCTCTTCAGGGTACAATGTTTGAAGCGTTAGGAGCACATGGTCCTCCAGAATGGTTCGGTAGTCCTTGGCAGTGACGCGTATCCATCAAGCACTGTCATGAATGTCATATTACAGCTCAAACCATCACCGATCCACTGCTGTGCTTCACTCTGGGCAGCAACAGTCCGGGTGTTCAGCCTCTTTTAGGGTTTCTCCACCCCCACAGATGTGGGAAAGATATTGAAGTTGGACTCATCAGATAACAAGTTTGTCCAAAGCCCAGGATTTGCACTGTTGGCACCAATGAAACCAACATTTGGCATTGGCACGAGCGATCAAAGGTTTGGCTATAGAAGCCGACCAGGAATATTGACTCTGGAGTTTCCTGACGAACAGTTTTGGTGGAAACAGGAGAGTCGAGGTGCGCATTTAATTCTGCAGTGAGTTGGGCAGATGTGGTTTTATGTTTTTTGGATCTGATCCGGGTTAGTACCTGGACATCCCAGTCAGACAGGACAGATTCCTCTTGCGCAGACGGTTATTCCTGTTGGATGTGGTTCATCCTATGTGGACTGGAGGTATGCCGACATTACCTTGGACTCCAGAGCTCTCGATACACCACAAAGACTCGCTGTCCTGGTCACAGATGAGCCAGCGAGACTCGCACCAACTGTTTGTCCTCTTTTGAACTCTGATGTTACTTCCATTATGTTGTGTGAACTGCAATATTTTTTGTTCAGCTGTGCTATTGTTCGGCTAATTCAACCTTCACACTCTACTCTTACTGATGGAATGTAAAATCAGTGAAGATTGTCCACCAGGTCATGCAAACCTCCAACACTATATAGGCCAGTGTTTCAGCTTCATAGTCCAACACCTGTATCGACCGATCGATCTAGATCATTTTCATGGTAATAATGTTGCGTTTTATAATAGTAATAATAATAATGTTGTTGTTGTTTGTGAGAGACTGCACTCCACTGAGAAGATGATGGTTTAACTTTCTTGAGTGTGTGCGCTCAGTAAATCCCCTGCGGATCGATGCCGAGGGAATCTGATAAGCAGAAGGTTCTTCCGCCCGCAGACGATCAAACTGCCTTCCCCTCATTAACCCCCTCAGCATCTGCACTGTCCAAACACTTTAATCACTTCCTTCATGCAATCAATAACCTTTATAAGTCAAGCGTGCTCCTGCATAGAAACAACCTTTCTGCCGCACGCAAACGCTCACGTATGCACATTCAAACATGGACGTGCACGTGTCTGAACACTCAAATGCATAAATGCAACATTACTTTTGCTTTCATAATACATGTTTCTGGTCTTATTGTGAACGAATCTTCAGTGTATGTTATTCCAATGAAAAAAAAAAAATATCTGTCTTTGTAGCTTAAAAAGAGACTAAAAAGAAATAACAATTGAAAAATACTTCTAAATCATTAATCAATATGAATTAATGTTAACCTCAACATTTACTACTATACATTCATTTTAATCAAAAGTTATATCAGTTAACATTAGTTTATGCGCCTGAGCTGACATTGACAATGTTAACAATTAACAGCTGTGTTTTTATCAGTGTTAAATAGATTCATAAATAATTCATAAATACTGTAAAATACTTAAATATTTGTTAGTCAATGCATGAATTAACATTAGTAGGACCTTATTGTGAAGTGTTGGCAAAATTATATGAATAATTATCTGTATAGACATTCCTTCAACAAAGTCGACTCTGCGTGAAAGTCAATGTGTAATTTGTACACTGCATATCGGTATCACACACACACACACACACACACACACACACAGATCAGCCCGTAATGGTTAATGAGAGAAATAACTAATGACAATCATGTTTGGTCACAGTCAGTAATCGAATAATATTAGTCATTAGGACACAGCTGTGATCAATTTTTCCACTAATTGTAAATTAATTATGGGTGTGAGCAAATCAATACTGCAGAGGAGAGATGACACTGCGGTCACTGAGGAAAAACTATGAAACGACATGAGAGACGATGAAAGGTCGCATGCTCAACGCCGTTTAGTGTGACCGCCTGCTGTGACACACACTTTAACGGCTGCTTTGTACTGTATACTGTAAACACACACACAGTTTTTTTTAAAATGTTTTGCCCTCAAGGTTAGTTATTTCACTGTCAAGTTATTTTGTTTACGGAGTCAAGCATCTCTATTATAATTGCTCATACCTACTGTGAATGTAAATATCTATCTAGTGCCCACAAAAAACACTTAGCGCATGTATATGTATATATTTTTGCCCAGCAACATATTTAAAGTTACATTTAATAGTTCATTCTACTTCACCCGCATACATACTGTACACTCACATAAAGCAATACATAGAAAACCTGCATGATTGTTTATATCGTCACAAAATGTCAACTGTATTATCACACAGCTCTATATATAACGTTTTATATGTAGGCCTATTACATCCAATTGTTATCCGCATACATACAATATATAAAAACATACAATCTTATAAAAATGTGACTCTGGATCACAAAACCAGTCACAAGTCGCACGGGTATATTTGTAGCAATAGCCAACAATACATTATATGGGTCAAAATGATCGATTTTTCTTTAATGTCAAAAATCATTAGGATATTAAGTAAAGACATCATGATCCATGAAGATATTTTGTAAATTTCCTACTGTAAATATATAAAACATTTATTTTTGTGAGTGAATGCAGCACAATCGCGAACATAAATGGAGAACTTTAAAGGCCATTTTCTCAATGTTTCGATTTTTTTTTTCTAATAGTTGTATATCGGCCAAATATCATATCCTAACAAACCATACATCAGTGAAAAGCTTATTTATTCAGCTTTCATGTGATGTATAAATCGCAATTTCAAAAAATGTATCCATATGATTGGTTTTGTGGTCCAGGGTCACAAATATGTCCAACTTTTTCTGCATATACTTACACTGGGCGATATGTACTAAAATAGTAAATTTGATTGCTTGTATCGTCGCAAAATGTAAAGTATATTTTCGCCCAGCTCTAATCTGCTAAATGTGACTGTAAGGCATGAAGATATTAAGATATAATCATCAACTCTGCTTTGAAACAATTTTGTGTATGTGTATGTGTTAGCATTTTGACATCATTTTTGCGCCCTCTGCTGGTAAGGTGGATCAGTGTGGGCCTAACCAATGAGCTTAAGTCTGTGAAGGACCCTAATGAATATTCATAACCCTGAGTCTAGTCTTTCTTTAAGACATGCTGGTGTCAATGTCAGCCTGATAAGTCGGATGTTTGAAGCATGAGTGGAGTTTTAATCTGTGTACCTTTGTTGCTTTCTAATGCGACTAATGAGTGATGAGCGCCAGCGTGCGTGTGCTTTACACATCCAATAGATACGTAAGAGGGGATTTAAGCACACACACACACACACACACTTTAAACATCAGAGACTGTGACGATTTTAGCTGCTTCTCGCTTTGATGTTTCAGAGCTGCGGTTTCATTTTGGCCCTGATCCCCTTTTAATCTTCACATACACAAATTCAGAACTCTCTCACACACACTCAGAGAGAATCCACAGTAAAAAAAAAAGGGGGGTCGGATGAACATGTCACTATTGTTCTCCTGCAGTCTGCTGAAGAATGAGGCTGATTTCCAGGAAGATGAGCAATATGGCATGTAATAATTTATAGCCTCATTAAATTAAAGGACTGGATTCTCTTCTCTCGCAGTCTGACTATTTTCAGGGTGCTTTTTTCATCTTCCTGCAGTCGGCGGTCTAATTTTCTCTCTCTTACTGTGAAAACTCCTTTTTAATGATTGATGCACAGGGTTTATATACTGATTAATGCCATTGTTTTAAAGGCCATTCTCGGGCGTGACCTTTAACCCATATGCCGCTACGATGATCTGTCATTTGAAATGAAATACTGCACTGAGTGTTAAAAATAGTTGGTGAATCAGTAGGCGTTATTCAACCATTTGAAACAATAGTGTGCTACTTTGTTATCATATAACATTGCTTGCGAGAGGCATTCAGTTATCGTCTGTGCGAAAAATGCTTTGTTGGCTTTGTTTAATTCAATTTTGTGCAAAGCAAATATGCTATTATGAAAATAACATTTGATTTGACCCATCTGAATGTGTGACTGGTGTGGCATAATAACAACATTTAGTATTTCTGCACTATATAGTATGTATACTGCACACAGTATGCACATTTTCTGAACACATTATGCCTGAATCAGTGCTATTTCAGTGTTATTTATAAACTATTATTGTATTTATTAATATTTTGAATTTGTTTTATTTTAATTATATATATATATATATATATATATATATATATATATATATATATATATATATATATAATATTATTATTATTATTATTATTATTATATATTTTTTTCTAATTAGCTTTCATTAAATTTTATTTCAGTTTTAGTTTAAGTACTTCAACTTAGTTACTTCAACTTAAACTCATTTTATTTTGCTTAATTTCCCAGGGGGGCATTTCTAAAGGTTTTCATCTAATATTTAAATTTTGTTTTATTTTATTCCATTTTATTTATTTATTCCACGAATCTTATAGTGTTTTTTAAAGGGGTGGTTGATTATGATTTCACTTTTCTAACTTTAGTTAGTGTGTAATGTTGCTGTTTGAGCTGCAAAGTCACAACGCTCAAAGTTCAAAGCAAAGGGAGATATTTGCTTTTAAAGAAATCGCTTTTTAAGGACTACAACAAACGGCTGGTAGAGACTACACGACATTCCTCCTAAAATTTACATAAACCCCGCCCCCGGAACACGATTTATAGATTATCAAGACAGAATATGCTAATCAATGACTAGAAGATAACTACACATAAGCTACATAAATTCATCAACTAACCATTCAGAAATGTCCTGTTGCTTCTACATGTTGTCACTTCTTATTGAGTCTCTCCATCATTGTCTGAATCCGGTTTGAACATAAAAGGCTAAAAGTTGTTTAAATTTTTAGTGCATGTGTGTGTGAGGTAAAATGACACAAGCTGTTGAAGCTCCGCCCCCTGTGCCGGGAGCAGCAGCTCATTTGCATTTAAAGGAACAGACACAAAACGGTGCGTTTTTACTCACCCTCAAAAAGTGACAATTTTAACATGCTATATAAAAATGTGTGGGGTATTTTGATAAATATACTTCACATACACACTCTGGAGACATCAAAGTCTTATTTTACATCTTGTGCAAGGGCATTATACCACCCCTTTAAACATGTCACCATGGAGTAATGACTACTGTTACACTTACTATTTTTTTTAACTAGCAGACAGTGTATAGTGTATTGATTGTGAGCATGACCTGTGTTTGTCTGTCCCGCAGCGGCTCCGGGTGGAGATGAGGTGCCGCTGTACGTGGGCATCATCATGGCGGTGGTCATGTGTCTGGTCGTCTCTGTTATCGTGGCTCTGCTCGTGTATCGCAAGACGCATCGGCGCTTTCACTCTGACATCATCGACTCGTCTGTGCTGAACGGCGGGTTTCAGCCAGTCAGCATCAAACAGGCTCGCTCAGGTGAGACAATACACCTTTCAGTGTTGAGCTCGGATTGGTTAGCAATTAAAATTACTTTTATTCAAAAAGGATGCATTAAAGTGACAGTAAAGACATTTATAATGCTACAAAAGTTTCTATTTCAAATAAATGCTGTTCTTTTGAACTTTCTATTCATCAAAATAATCTTGTTAAAAAAAAAAAAAACGTGATTGCCACAAAAATATAAAGCAGCACAACTCAACATTTATAATAATAAGAAATGTTTCTTGAGCAACAAATCAGCATTTTAGAATGATTCATTTTATAATATATTCAAATAGAAAACAGTTATTTGAATATTTCACAGGAAATATGATTTGTACTGTATTTTTCATCAAAAAAATCCATTCTTAGTGAACGGTAATGTACACAAAAGAATTTAGGGTCAAAAAATGAATTTATTCAATTTATTAAAAAAATATTATTATATATTTAAACCATAAATAATTATTATGCGTGTGTATTAATTTTATATTATTTATATTTATTATATAGTAATATATAGTAATATATATATATATATATATATATAATAGAGTATTTATTTATTATTGTGACTGTTGGTAGAATTTTGGAAATTAGATTCCAATTAAATTTTCAGCAGACTTTCTTTTGTCTGCAGAACAAATATCGTTTGGACGTTCTTCAAATGATCTCCTTTAATGTTCTGCACAGGAAAAGTAATAGGCCTACAGGTTTGGAACGAAACGAGGGTGATGAAATGATGACAGAATTTTCATTTTTGGGTGAACCATCCCTTTAATCACAAATGTAACTATTTTTGAATATGGGTGTCTTTTGTCATATTGCTGTTTTTAGGCTTTTAGGCACTGTAATCACTGTATTACATGCAAATCACTGTAACACACAATAATGAGTGGATTATTGCTTTAGTAAAACATTCAAAACACTATTCCGACAGAATCTCTCTTACTGCTGATTTCACTCAATGCAACAGTTTCAGCAAGGAACTGTGGGAGTGTGTGTGTGTGTGTGTGTGTCTGTGTGTGTGTCACCGTAAGACACAGGAATGATTAAAATTCCAATCAAGTGTTTAACGGAATGGAAGGCAGTGTCCCGGTGTTAAATTGTGAGGTGTGTGTGAGAGAGAGAGAGAGAGAGAGAGACTCAGGTAACATTTCATTTGAGGAACATTAAAATGCCTGTCACTCTCCAACCTGAACAGGTTATCATCAATGAAGAATCGTCGCTCTGCTCGCTCTCGTATTGTCTCTCTTTTCTCCTCATTCTCTCGCTGGTTTTTTGTGTTAATTGAACATGAAGCGGGCTGTGGGTGTAAATGGCGAAAGCGGCAGTGAATGAGTTGATGAATACAGCGGTAGGGGATGTTTTGATGGTAAAGCGAGGCGTTCCACATCCCTCAGTTCTCCTGTTTTGCTCTTTCCCGCCAGAGGCTGTAGATTTGGATGCGTTTACATCGGCAGGTGTGATGCAATGCAGTGCGGTTTACTCCGTCTCACCGATCACCGCGTGATGAATAACTTGAACTCGAGCGTCAGGAGTGTGAGTAATGCTCACACCTGAGTAACTAGAGAGAGAAAGAGAGCTGGTGTGCAAAGTGACAATCCTCTGTTTAGTCACTGTTGGAAGCTGAATGTTAATGAGCAATCAGTATGGAGATTACCAGCCGCTGGCTATAAGAGTCCTTTACAAGCTCTCTCACACACACACACACGGTGATTTCATTTCAAAATAGCACACAACAGAAAAACATACAAGGAATAGGTCACCCCCCCAAAAAAAGTCATTCAGCCACTGTTATGTTGTTTCCAAACCTGTATGGCTTTTTGCTTCTCCAAGCTTCTCCGTTCCAGCCAATAAAAGTGGATAGTAGCTATGTTTACATCCAAGTTGTGAATTTAAATTATGCAAAAATTATGTAGAATATCTCACAAAGTCATTTCTAGGGAAATGAAAATGAAAGTTGTAGCCACTGTGGCCTTTTTATGTAATGTTGTAAATGATTTGCGAGTGTGTAGATGAAATGCACTGATTAAACTGGTTATTGCATATGAAAATAACCATATACGGTACTGTATGTCAGTTTAAATATGAAGAATGACATCAAGAGATTTGGCAAAAAAAATGTAAAAGAAATGTATTCTTTTATTCAGAAAAAGTACAGTAAATACATTTATAATGTTACAAAACATTTACTGTTCTTTTGAACTTACAATTATTTCAGGATTCTTTGATGAATAGAATCACAGTTTTCACAAAAATATGAAGCAGCACAATTGTTTTGAACATTGATAATAATTCGAAATGTTTCTTGAGCAGCAAATCATCATATTAGACTGATTTCTGAAGGATCATGTGACACTGAAGATGTAATGATGCTGAAAATTCAGCTTTGATCACAGGAGTAAATTCCCTCCATCCATCCCTCCCTCCCTCCCCAAAATCTTCAAATGTTATTCATGATGTTTAATAGTAATAATTTTTATGTGTCTGTTTGCAGCAGATTTGCTGGCCGCGACCCCTGACCTGTCCACAGCGGCGGCGCTGTATCGCGGTCCAGTTTATGCCCTCCACGACATCTCAGACAAAATCCCCATGACCAGCTCGCCTCTGCTGGAGACACTGCCACTTCCAAACCTCAAGATCAAAGTCTACAACTCCTCGGGCACCGTGACCCCTCAGGAGGACATGACCTCTGACCTCTCCGCCACCCTGTCCCCGAAGGTCACCCACTCTCTTTTGGACAGCGACCCCATGACCCCGCGCAACCAGACGCTGGCACGCACACGGGATCCCACGTGCACAGCGTTCGGGTCCTTCAACTCGCTGGGAGGTCATCTGATCATTCCCAACTCAGGTGAGATCGCACACGCATGCACACACACCTCACTGTGTGTGATTTATGATGCACAATCACACTCTGGTCCTCACTGAGTGTCCAACATATTTACGAATCGCCGTGTGATATAATTTATGATGATTAATTGATTGTGTTGATAGTCCTACATTAGTCTAATTAAGGCATATGGCTGGAATGGATTCCAGTAAGATGCGATGGAAATGTCACATTCACAATCTCGCATGCATGTGATGAGGATAAACACAGTCAGTGACAGTGATGAATGAATAGAGAGGATGGCAGGATGGGCAGCAGCTAGTAATCCACGTTATGAGCTGCAAAAATGATACATAACACTCCTCTAACATCATCTATCTATCTATGTACTGTATATATATGGATGGATGGATGGATGGATGGATGGATAGATGGGTGGATGGGTGGATGGAAGGATGGCTGGGAGGGTGGAAGGATAGATGGATGGATGGAAGGATAGATGGATGGATGGGTGGATGGAAGGATGGATGGAAGGGTGGCTGGATGGATGGAAGGATGGATGGATGGATGGATGGATGGATGGATGGATGGATGGATGGATGGATGGATGGAAGGATGGATAGATGGAAGGATAGATGGATGGGTGGATGGAAGGATGGATGGATGGATGGATGGATGGAAGGATAGATGGATGGATGGGTGGATGGAAGGATGGATGGAAGGGTGGCTGGATGGATGGAAGGATGGATGGATGGATGGATGGATGGATGGATGGAAGGATGGATAGATGGAAGGATAGATGGATGGATGGATGGATGGATGGATGGATGGATGGATGGATGGATGGATGGAAGGATGGATGGGTGGATTGGATGGAAGGATGGATGGATGGATGGATGGAATGATAGATGGATGGATGGGTGGGTGGATGGATGGAAGGATGGAAGGAAGGGTGGATGGAAGGATGGATGGATGGAAGGATGGATGGAAGGATGGATGGAAGGGTGGATGGATGGAAGGATGGATGGATGGATGGATGGATGGATGAATGGAAGGATAGATGGATGGATGGAAGGATGGATGGAAGGGTGGATGATGGATGGATGGATGGATGGATGGATGGATGGATGGAAGGGTGGATGGATGGATGGATGGATGGATGGATGGAAGGATGGATGGATGGAAGGATGGATGGAAGGATGGATGGATGGATGGAAGGGTGGATGAATGGATGGATGGAAGGATGGAAGGGTGGAAGGGTGGATGGATGGATGGATGGATGGATGAATGGAAGGATAGATGGAAGGGTGGATGATGGATGGATGGATGGATGGATGGAAGGATGGGTGGATGGGTGGATGGATGGATGGATGGATGGATGGATGGATGGATGGATGGATGGATGGATGGATGGATGGAAGGATGGATGGATGGATGGATGGATGGATGGATGGATGGATGGAAGGGTGGATGGATGGATGGATGGATGGAAAGAAAGTATGTTCATTTGAGTTTTGAGACTTGAGTCCTAATTAGCCACAACGTGTAATGTCATTTCAGGTGTGAGTTTGTTGGTTCCAGCCGGTGCGATTCCTCAGGGTCGTGTGTACGAGATGTTTGTGACTGTACAGAGGACAGAGAGCATGAGGTAAAAAATAACACAACACACACACACACACACACACATCCCAAACATCACACCCTACATCCCACTGGGTGGAGAAATGGTGTTGTTTTCCGGGTAGAATGTTATAAATACACAACACTTTACATATCATTACGTAAAAAAATTGCATGAATGTGTAAAATGCTTAATTAAAACACTACTATTAAAAGATTTGAGATACAGTCAAATAAATAAAAAATAAATTAATACTTTTAATACAAAAAAAGACATTTATAATGTTACAAAAGTTTTCTATTTAAAAAAATTCTTTTGAACTTTCTATTCATCGAAAAATCCTGAAAAAATTTATCAAAGCTTCCACAAAAATAGTTGTTTTCGATGATAATTGAGCACCAGATTGACTTTTTCCGAACTTTTGACTGGTATAGTAATTCATTATTACCTTTCAAACAGTGCTGGTTGTCGTTGTGTGTGTTACTGTACCTTCTACAGAGATTTCAGTGAGATCAAGGCAAATGTGTATCTCTGTCTCCCTCAGGCCAGCGGTCGGTGACGGGGAGGCGGTTCTCAGCGCTGTGGTCAGCTGTGGTCCCGCGGGCGCCCTGTTGACCCGTCCCGTCATCCTCACTCTACACCACTGCTCGCACGCCCACTCGGACGACTGGCAAATCATCCTCAAGAGCCTCACGCAGCAGGACCAATGGGAGGTGAGGAATTTGAATACGGGCCAATAGGACAGCCAGTGGCTGAATGAAAGCATCACAGCGAGAGGAATCAGGTCAGGGAAACTCAGGAGATGAGCCGCTCCATTTCAATAAACTACTTATCCTGCAGAGAGAGGGAAACATGACTGGAAAATAAATGTAACTATCAGTGGAGGCAGGCAGGGTAAATTGGCCCGCTGTGCATGGCAGGGCTCTACAAATAGACAACACAAAATTCAATTATTGCAAGAGTGAAGCGGGGAAAAGGACGGGGTGTATTTATCAGGAGGAATCTGCTTCCTTTATCAGGGCCGGGATTCCCTCGCAATGCATGTGTGGACAGGTTTTATTTCTGTGGGGATATAGAAAACCTGTCAGAAACAACAAAAGAAGAAATAATAATATGAAATTATTCTTTTGTGCAAAGACAGTGATAGCTATTTTCAGGACTTTTAGAAGTGTTTGCATTTTGATGTTATTTTTATGATAATTAAGTACAACCCATGTATGATATTAATAATGTTTAATTAAATTATAAGTATTTACATCATTGCAGTATTGGTTGTACTACCTTTAATTTATTATGATTAAAAATATAAAACAGTGTATTAAAGGTGCTTTTTTTACTGTATTTTTCTATGAGAATAAATATTGATGTAATCTATTTAATTAATTAATTAATCACTGTTGAATATATTTTTGTCTTGGGAAGAACTTTGTTCTATGCAGCTAGACAGAAGTTAATTAAGATAAAATAGATTATTTTGTATTCATTTTATATTTCCTTTAATGATTAAAATAAAAATAAAATGCATGATGATCATTTTACTTTTACATTTTAAAATAAGGAAAACATTTATTAATTTAATGCAATATGCAATATGTTATGTATGTACATTTTCTGTCATTTTTGTATTTATTATTTCTGTTTCATTGCGGAATATGGTTAATCACTAATAAGATGTACTGTATTACTTTATTACTTTAAGATTAATAATTTTAATCCACTGACAGTCATGATTATAGATAGATAGATAGATAGATAGATAGACAGACAGACAGACAGACAGACAGACAGATAGATAGATAGATAGATAGATAGACAGACAGACAGACAGACAGACAGACAGACAGACAGACAGACAGACAGACAGACAGACAGACAGATAGATAGATAGATAGATAGACAGACAGACAGACAGACAGACAGACAGACAGACAGACAGACAGACAGACAGACAGACAGACAGACAGACAGACAGATAGATAGATAGATAGATAGATAGATAGATAGATATGTAGATAGATAGATAGACAGATAGACAGACAGATAGATATAGATAGATAGACAGATAGATAGATAGATAGATAGATAGATAGATAGATAGACAGACAGACAGACAGACAGACAGACAGACAGACAGATAGATAGATAGATAGATAGATAGATAGATAGATAGATAGATAGATAGATAGATAGATAGATAGATAGATAGATAGATAGATAGATAGATAGATAGATAGATAGATAGATAGATAAACAGACAGATAGATAAACAGATAGATAGATAGACAGGTTTATCTTATAAGTGTATCTTATGGTAGATTTCTCCATCCAGACAGTGTTGCTGAGACACTGATGTAAATGAAGTGTGTGATGTGTGTGTTGTGTGTGATGTGTGTGTTGTGTGTCCAGGACGTGGTTGTGGTTGGAGAGGAGAACTTCACGACGTCCTGTTACGTGCAGCTGGGAGAGGAGGCCTGTCACATCCTGACCGAGACTCTAGGATCCTACTGTCTGATTGGCCAGAGCATCTGTCCGTCAGCGGCTAAGCGAATCAAACTGGCCGTGTTTGGGCCTGTGGTCACACCAGGTGTAGACTACCACATCAGAGTTTACTGCCTCGACGACACGCAGGACACACTCAAAGTGCGTCAGACCACCACAAACAGTCATTTCGTTTTTCTTGGTCATCTCTCTGACCTTTAGAATTAAACTGTGTCTGCTGTTGTGTCTTTATGGAACTGTACTGTATGTAAATGAACTCTGTTATGATAATGTCCGGGATTACAGATTTCAATATTGATATATTTCTTTTTATGTTTTAATTTAAGTGATTTCATAATTTTATATAAATATGAAATTTAACAGAATAATTTAGTATTACTTCATTTTATATAATGTATTATTATTATTATATTATTATATTATTGCTACTATTAAATATATGCAGACATCAATATTGATATTTTTATATTTTGTACTTTACTAAATATTTTAATGATTTACAACATTTAATATAAAGTAATTTAATATGACTTTATTTTAAGGTGTCATTGTTACAGTGTAATTAATATATTTAAGTACTGAGTAATATTAAGCAACTACATGTACTTACTATAGGGTTAGGGTAGGATTAGGATTTGGTTGAGGGTTAGTTGCATGTAATTATGCATAATTTACTGTTATTACTATGGTAAGTACATGTAACATATGTAACAAGGACACTGTAAAATAAAGTGCTAACTTCTATATGTAAATGGGCTCGGTAATGATTGGCTAACCTCGACCAGCGGAACAATACAAGGACAGATGTGAAACTGCTCTTTTAATTCTTTCAAATAAACAATATACAATTGCATAAATTATTCTTCAAATGACCAAAGTGTGTAAAGGGAGAAGGTTACATTATAAACATGCATTTTAGATTAAATAGTGTATGACGAATGGTGCAGTGTAAATGTCCTGTGTGTGTTTGTGTGGACAGGAGGTGCTGCAGATCGAGAAACAGATCGGCGGGAAACTTCTCGATGAACCAAAGTCTCTGAACTTCAGTCACAGCAACCACAACCTGAGACTGTCCATACATGACATCCACTCGCAGTGGAAGAGCAAACTACTCACCAAATACCAGGTGAAGATGCATATGAAATATAAAGGTGTTCTTAAGGTGAAGTCAGGTCTGTTTATAGAGCACAGAGACCATTAACTTTCAGTTAGCTTATATGAACAATATTGTCAGACACTAGATCTACTGGACGAATGACATTTAATGAGGGTCAGAAATAATTTCATATAATATAACATTAAATATAAAGTAATTCAATATTACTTTTTTTTTTTTTATGTAATAATGTAATTTATTATTATTATTATTATTATTATAAAAAATGTAAACAGACTTCAATATTAATATAATAATATAATGCATTTTTTTGTTGTTATTATTATTACAAAAATATGTACAGACTTCCATATTAATATTTGTTAATTATGTATTTATTATAATATAACATGTAATTTAATATAACATTTAATCTAAAATAATTTAATGTTACTTCATTTTAATAGAATTGTTATCGTTATTATAAAATATATAGACTTTAATTTTTAGAATTTAATAATAATTGTAGAATTATTATTATTATCATTATTAAATATATACAGATGCCAGTATTAATCTTTGTTGATTATAATTATTAAATTATTTATTTTACTTTAATACAATATAAGATTTCATATAAATTCATAAAATATTACTTAATGTTTCATATAATTTATATAATTTCATAGAATTTAAATATTTTACTTTTATATAAATATAATTTATATAAAATTGTATATAATGTATTAATACTATTGTTGTTACTATTAGGCCTATATATATATAGATTTTAATATTATTTGTATCAATTATTTTAATATTTTAATTTACATGATTAAGTTATTATAACATTTAAAATACTTTTATTGTTTCGTTTTTTATATATAATTTGTTATTATTTTGATTAAATATATAAAGTAAAAAGTTAGCCTGATAATAAAGTAATTTAATATTACTTAATCTTTATATTAATTATTATTATTATTATTAAATATATACAGATTTCACTATTATACAGATTCATTTTTTATATTTTTTTATATTTAATTTAAGTGATTAAGTTATATAACATTTAGTATAAAGTATTTTAATATGACTTAATATTAGTTGATATCATTTGTTATTATGTACAGAGGTGATGTGATGTGTGTGTGTGTGTGTGTGTGTGTGTGTGTGTGTGTGTGTGTGTGTACAGGAGCTGTGTTTCTCTCAGGTGTGGAGCGGATCCGTGCGGCGGCTGCACTGCTCCTTCGCTCTGGAGCGTCAGAGTGTGTGTGTGTGTGAGCTGTGCTGTAAGCTGTGTGTCAGACAGGTGGAGGGAGAAGGTCAGATCTTCCAGCTCTACACCACCCTGAGTGAGGTACAGTCTTCACTGCTGTCATCAATCACACTACCCTAGCAAACACAGAAATGCTCATTTTCTTACAAAAAATGTATTTTTGATATTGTCTTAGCTCGTTGCAGTGCATTCTGCGACTGAGGTTGTTCATTGTGTGTCTATGATGCCTACAAACGCTGTCTCTGGTCTTTCCATCACTCCCCGTGTGTGTGTGTGTGTGTGTCTCTGGATCTGTTTAATCCATCTTACGGGCTGCTCTTAACACCCTCACTTGTCTGTCTATACATCACAAAGGGTTTTCACGAAGCCGCTGTGTTTTTCTCTCCTCGGCTTTAATCGATGTGTCTAATTAAGAACAGCACAGATTCATTAACATTATAGATGGATGCATTACGATGAATTGAGTCCTTCTGGGCCGCAGAAGCTTCTGTCAGACTGATGTTCAATGCACCTGTCATTTTAAACTAGTAGATTGATTTTTTTTTTATATCAAAGATGCAAATTTTGTTATACTTGTACAATAATATTTAATTAAATTGAAATAGGATGATTCTACCAGGATTTCTTTTTTTATTTTATTTTTTTATGTGGCTTTGCACATAACTTCTTGCTAATTTTCTTGAGAAATTAGACTAGTACAATAGTAATAAAAAGAATCCAATAGAAATCACATTTTAAAACCTGGCTTCAGTTTTCCGCCCATTTCTGGCTGTGGCTTTTCTCGTAAGGATTGTATTTTTTGTGCGAAATTATACACTACTGTTCAAAAGTTTGAGTTTTTTTTAAATATATTTTTAAAGGAAGTTTCTTATGCTCATCAAAGGCTGCATTGATTTTTAAAAAATACAGTGAAAACAGTAATATTGTGAAATGTTATTTTAATTTAAAATAACTGTCTTCTATTGTAATATATTGTAAAATGTAATTTATTCCTGTGATGCAAAGCTGAATTATCAGCATCATTACTCCAGTCTTCAGTGTCACATGATCCTTCAGAAATCATTCTAATATGATGATTAGAATATTGATGACACAAGAAACATTTCTGATTACTATCAATGTTGAAAACAATCTCATATTTTTGTGGAAACTGTAAAAAAAAAAAAAACTGGATTCTTTAATGAATAGAAAGTTTAAAAAAAACAGACATTATTTGAAATATAAATCTTTTGTGACATAATAAATGTCTTTACTGTCCCTTTTGATCCATTTATGTGATTAATTTGATCAATTTATGTTTGATTAATTTATTGTGTCCTTGCTGAAGTATTAATTTTTATTCTTTTTAAATATCTTACTGAACTTTTGAACAGTAAATGTAAATATATATACAATAACAATAAAAAGAATGGTAAAATAGTGACTTCATTGCACTGATTTTTTTGGCTTTAGCTTTGAATGTTTTTGCCGAGAGTGATGATTTGTGGGAAACTTGATATTCTCTGTCACTCAAATGCAAGGCGACTGAACTACTTTAATATCTTCCAGTTTTATTCTTATAGATGTTCAAAAGCAGAAGCATATTTGATGCGGTTGCTTTTTGCGAATAATATCACGAATGAGTCTCATTTAATTAAAGCAACTCCTCCACACACACTCACACACAATTGAGATTTCAGCTCGGATTTTAATGCATTCGAAATGTCAGTCGATATTATTTCCAAGAAGCAAAGTATATCTCCAGCAGTGAAACAGCCTTGATTCGGAGAGAGCTTTTATAAATACCATAAGAGCAGCCGAACTCTGCGGGGTGACTGACGCCAGTTCTGCCTCTCTCAATCTGCTGTTTTCTACATATGAAGAGACGTGTGAGCAGCGAGCCTTTCAAATGAACAAACACACGTTATAGCAAGACACGTGTCAGTGATCAGAAATGTTATTAGTCTCTGTTTATTCTTAAGAACTTCAAACTCATTACTGTCAAAGTTATGAGCAAATACTCGCCATCCCATGATTATAACTGCATTTTAAATTTACACTTCAGATTAAGAATACTTATATTCAGGGCTTGACATGAACTTATTTGCTCACCAGTCACTGTGACTAGTGGTTTTCCAAAGTTACTCGCCACTCAGCATTTTCTTTAGGGAAAAACTGCCATATTGATATTTTTAAAGGGGTTGTTGATTATGATTTCACATTTTTAACTTTAGTTAGTGTGTAATGTTGCTGTTTGAGCATAAACAACATCTGCAAAGTTACAACGCTCAAAGTTCAAAGCAAAGGGAGATATTTGCTTTTAAAGAAATCGCTTTTTAAGGACTACAACAAACGGCTGGTAGAGACTACACAACATTCCTCCCGGGTTAGTGACATCACCAACCCTACAATTTACATAAACCCCGCCCCCGGAACACCATTTATAGATTATCAAGACAGAATATGCTATTCAATGACTAGAAGATAACAGCACATAAGCTACATAAATTCATCAACTAACCATTCAGAAATGTCCTGTTGCTTCTACATGTTGTCATTTCTTGAGTCTCTCCATCATTGTCTGAATCCGTTTTTGAACATAAAAGGCTAAAAGTCTTTGAAATTTTCAGTGCATGTGTGTGTGAGTGCATGCTATTGAAGCTCCGCCCCCTGTGCCGGGAGCAGCAGCTCATTTGCATTTAAAGGAACAGACACAAAACGGTGCGTTTTTACTCACCCTCAAAAAGTGACAATTTTAACATGCTATATAAAAATATCTGTGGGGTATTTTGAGCTAAAACTTCACATACACACTCTGGGGACGTCAGAGACTTATTTTACATCTTGTGAAAAGGGCATTATACCACCCCTTTAAAATTTACTCATAATGTGGCAGGTATATTAGGCTTCTGTCACTTTCTCAACTGTTAACGTTCACTTAAAACATAACTGACTGTGTTTACGTGAATACTCACCAAGACCGGCATTTTGATATTATTTTGTGTGTATTTGACGCAATAAGCAGTGAAAAGGAACTTAATTTAGTACTGAGATGCGGCTTTATGTGCCGAACTTTGGGTGTTTGAGCACAAAATCTGCGGGAATGAGTAAAATTATGTGCAATACGTGCAACCCCACGCCGAAATTCAAGCCCTGTAACAGCAACAATATTCATCCGGAGCAAATGAAACGAGTGAGTGAGGAGAGGCGGGTTTGTGTGTCACTCGCTGTCAGAGAGATAAGAGAGAGAGAGAAGCTGGTATAGTTTGTCTAATCTGCAGAAAATTTGTATTGGAAGCGTTGCGGATATTTCAGTATCGTTATGCATTGAAAAATCTCATTTTTTACAACACTACATTGCACTTAGTTTATTATTTCAAATGCCTTTTTTAAAAGACTGCAATTGAAAAATGTATATAAGATTCAACCTGCCAAAGTGGCTAGTAGGAGTGACTGCTGAAATACACACGCATTTGGTGGATATTAATGTCACGCCCTGCTTATATTTCATCTGTGATGTTCCGGGTCGTTGCTTACTTCTTCAAATTCTAAGAGTCCAAGTCTCATGCTAGAACCAAGGTAGTTCAGATCTCTTTATGGCTTCAGAAATGAGTTCAGTAACTCAGGGAACTTGAGGTTTGTCGTGGATAAAGTCTGATCATTGAAAGGTTGTTTTCCCGCTCAGAGTGACCGATTAACCATCAGCACAGCTCTTGATCAGGACACTTTAATCTCAGGTTACTCCAGGACTGAACCTGTAATCAGTGTGTGTAAGTAAAGGCATCTGCTAAATGACATCCTAGATAGTTACAGATAAGGGTGATTCCGGCTGTGAGAAACACAAAAACACTTCATTTATTTGAAGAAGTGTGTGTGTGTGTGTGTTCTGCAGGACGTCCAGAGCATCGACACATCCCTGATGGACCCGGGCAGCAGTATCACAGTGCTGGCCGGTCCGAGCGCGTTCAGAATCCCCGTCAGCGTCAGAACCAAACTGTGCAGCAGCCTGGACGCCCCACACACACGCGGCAACGACTGGAGAATACTGGCACACAAACTCAACCTGGACAGGTGACGTTTACACACACCAACACTGCATCTGCAACCATTCACACTCACAATGATGCAGCCCTTCAATTCAGTTTTCATTAGAGTTTATTAAAAAAAAAAATCAGTAAAAACAGTAATATTGTGAAATATTATTACACTTTAAAGTAACTGTTTTCTAGTGTAATATATTTTCAAATGTACTGTAATTTATTCCTGTGATCAAAGCTGAATTTTCAGCATCATTACTCCAGTCTTCAGTGTCACATGATCCTTCAGAAATCATTCTAATATGATGATTTGCTGCTTACGAAACATTTATTATTATTATCAATGTTGAAAACAGATATATTTTTGTGGAAACTTTGATAAATTCATCAAGTTAATGCATCATTGATGCTGAATAAAGGTATAGAAATAAAAAATACAAAAGTCAAACATTTGAATTGTAATGTACTATATCAGGTATCAGTTTCTATATCTGTATATACCAATATTGGATTTTAATTATAAGTGGTTTAATAGATATTGGAAGCAAATAATATTAGGGCTTGTTTTTATCTTATTTGCCTATGCCAGCTTTCATGCAATGCATAAAAAAATAAAATAATTATAAATGCTAAAAATAAAAATAAATATACCATCTAGTTCCCCTGCAACACGGCAAGCGCTATGCTAATTTATATAAATAAGCCAAGGTTTTTATATAACCTCATACCTAGTATGAATATTTGTTTATCATCAATGTGCTGAGACTGCAGTGTATATTTTTCTTTTAAAAAAACGATAGAAGAGAAACAAATCTGCTCTAATGATATCTCACAGGAGACTTTGAAGAAAATTAACGGTAGAGAAACAGCAGGGGAGCAAAAGAGAAATTTCCTGTTGTTCTTTCGGGTCTTCCCGGAGAATAGCAAGAGACAGATTTACTCTCTCTGACATCAACTTTTCCAAACACCAGCCTCTCTATGCACCTCCACAACTCACGTAATTAGAGGGAAAAGGCAAAAAAAGGCGAAGGACCCCTATGGTTTGAGTTCTGGCTGGGGTGTTACTGCAGGACGCTTAAAGTACGAGAGATCTCATTTCAAACGAACGAGAGAGAGAGAGAGAGAGAGAGTTTAGGTGGAGAGCTTGCTGTTCACCTCTGAGGACCATCAGGCATGAAAGAGCCAGAAGACGAGAGAGTCTGAGTTCACAGGGGACAGGAAGTAGAGAGATAAAGTGAGGAGGATCCTGGGAAAAAAAAGAAGAAGAAAGATGTTAAAAGTGAAAGTTCTTCATCAGTCGCAGACTCGAGATCTCCAGAGCTTCTGCACCTTTAACAAACTGTTCAAAACACATTCAACTCAGACTGCATGTAGTGTGTTTAAGCTTTGAGAAATACAGGATCTGTAGGACTGGTTGATGTTATATGCCATGTGATGAGATTGTGCCATACGGTTCATATATTTGCTTTATGCACACATGAGAAAGATGGGAAAACATGAAGTGATGAACAAATACAATGCAACAAGCTGTTATTAAGGGGTTCAGCACCTTATAGAAATGTCGAATTCACTCACAGGTGTGTGTGTGTGTGTGTGTGTGTTGGCTATTTTTACCATGAATTAATCAAATGAATTGAAATTAATGGCATGCATCAATATTTACTGAGAAAAGAAGATAATTCCAAGTCAATACATTATTGTGGCAGATGCGTACATCATTTAATAGACGTAAAGCAATTAATAGACATAATATTTCTGCAGTATGGAGGGCCTTTGAATATTGTGTCTTCAAGTCAAAAAGGTTTATAATCACTGCTTTAAGGTTTTCCACCAAAACAAAAACCATATGGTTTAATATTTGAAAGCAAAGAAATAAAACAGACATTTTCAGTAGATTATCTGAAATGCTGTCAGTCATCAGTTGAAATCAGGCGCTGCAAGGGGTTGAGACACAAAAAACTACTATTGTAATTATTATTATTAATAATACATACTTGTTTATTTGCAGTGCAGTAGTATTATTGCACTAGTAATACATTTATTTATTTCATAAGAAAAAAAACAATCCAAGTCACTCAAGTAATTTGTTTTTAGAAAAATATAAAAAGCTCATTAGCTCATCTGTTTTTTGTTTTTTTAAATACATAAGCCATGAAAAAATAAAGGCTTTTTATATTTTTCTAAAAACAAATTACTCGAGTGCCTTGGATTGTTTTTTTCTTATGAGCTGAACCATCCGATGCTACACCCAAAGAGCACCGAGACCCGACCAGCACTTTTTGCATTCCTTGTATTTATATTTCTTTATTTATTACTTTTTTCTGATTTAAATAAAATAAAAATATATGTTGATTAATAATAAAATAATAGTTTTTTTTTTTTTTTGCAGTGCAATAGTATTGCGTTTGCAATAGTAATATATTTCTTTATTAATTTAATTTGTCATTTAAATAATAAATATTTTAATTAATAATAATCATTATTTTTGTTGTAGTAGAAAATAAAGAAATTATATTTGTTTATTGAATTAGTTAACATACATATATATATATATATATATATATATATATATATATATATATATATATATATATATATATATATATATATATATATATATATATATATATATATATATATATATATAGTAATTTATTTCCATTTCATTGATAAATCACTTTTTATTGTGTTATTGTCTGTTTTTTTTGTCCAAGTTCCAAATAAAAAGAGAAAGTCAAACCAGATTTCACTGGATTATAAAAGAAAATAAAAAAACCTAGTTCATTAAAATCAAAACTTCTCGCACAAATATCTCTGTGGTGATGTGTTGTGCTCACGCCGCCCACCTCAGTGTGTGTTTCATCTCACCCGCCCTACAGGTATCTCAACTACTTTGCGACCAAGACGAGTCCTACCGGAGTGATTCTGGACCTCTGGGAAGCTCAACACTTCCCACACGGCAACCTCAATCAGCTCGCCACGGTTCTGGAGGAGATGGGTCGTCATGACAACAGCATCGCTGCCATGGCGAAGGAACAATGACCCTTACAATGGCGGTGATGTCTAAGCTGAGGATAATTGAGCTCAAGTTGAGCTGCCACTTTCATCGAGCTGAAACAACGATCAAACCCGAGACAGTCAAAGCATCGGAGTACGGAGGAGAGTCCGTGACCTTTCGCATCTTATTCAGTTTCCATGGATACGTGCGGTACTGCTGTCCGTCTACGCGGACGCTGCCGATTTAGGGTTGAATGCAGGGCTGGGGGTCAAAAGGTGAACCAGGAACAGGGTCAAGACACTTTAGGCAACCAAAATCTTTGGAAAACCCTCCAGTTTGCACGCGCAGGGTCCTCATGTGCAGAAATCTCCCACATCATCTCCCGTCTCCTTCAGTGGTCGTTTTTGCAGGAATTTGTGGTGCCATCTAGTGGTTGCAGAAACTACTCACTCTCGTGTAATGTAATATTTTGAGACATGAATACAGTATTTAGTGTGTCTACAGAGTACCTTAAAGTGGCCTTTAAAATCCGGTTAACATTCAGATCTGATTAGGATTGTATTATTTTTGTAACGCGGGTGTCCGAAGACGTAAAATATACGTGTTGCTTTGTTGAACAAAAGTGCAGACGAGCACTTGCAGGGATTTGAGGATAATGTCAGAAGTTGCTCTTTGATTTTCTGGAATGCAATGTTACGTCACTCTGATGTAATGATCTTCACTGGCCGGACTTCTGCTGCGTCACGTGTTCTGCATGGGCTGTTTCTGTTGTGCACCAATGTTTCAACTCACCATTTATGCATTTCACTCTACTATACGCATTATTTTAAAAAGAGTCAATTGATCCCTTGTGTAAAAAAAAAAAAAAAAACCTTCCCATGGTGGTGACTATTGTTTCTGCCAGAATGTGATGGATACAACAGTTATTATAGCCCTTTTCACACAGCAATCCCAGTAAATTAGTCAAATTACCAGAGTGAGTTTACCGGTAAATGCACGAATATGCCGTTCACACGAACAATGGCGTTCTACCGTTAAGAGATCGCTCACACATCAGCGACAAAATACCACTGAATGTCAGTCACGAGAAAAACACGCTTATTATAGTATCCAACTGCAGAGCCGCTGCGCTGATGAATGGAACAGAAAGCAGTGCCTCGATCGCCACACGATGAAAAAGTTGCGAAACGCGGCGCCAACAGACAAATATGTCCATTTAACTAATATTTACATAGAAAAACTATTAAAAAGCAGCGCCACTTAAAGGGACACTTCACCTCTGGAAAGATGAATGTGTATTTAAAATGGGTTATTTATGTACAGTAGTAGAAATGTGAAATTATTTTTGAATTTGGAGCCTTCTAGACTGAGAAAAGCCAGAAAATGTATTTTTGGCTCATGTGGATGAAAGACAACAACTCCCAGAATGCACTTGCTTCGCTGCCCTAAGAGGCCACTCCCAAGCCACGCCTACCGGTAAGAGAGCGCAGTTAAACAACTAGGCTAGGCTACTAGTTGACTCGAAACTTAAAAGACGACGTTTTATCGTGAGTCTCTGTGACGAGTCTGCCCGGGATTTCGAGATCGCCCAAAATGTCCGGGATTTGGCTTTTGTGTTCTACAGTCGCCATTCATTATGTTTACTGTGGCGAGCAGGACGAGGCTGAGGGCCGCGGGAGAACGGCGCGAGGCCGGTGGCGTGATTACTGATGAGCGACACCTGTGAGACGCACCGGTCTCGTATCTCTCACGGAGGAGCGGGAATTTTCTTAGCAATGCTAAAACGCACATCAACCGATCACTTGTTTAGCGTTCATGTAAACACTACATTCAGATTCACCAATGGGAATGAATTCAGTTAGATTGAAACAAAAGGTGCATGTAAACAATGAATGGCGACTGTAGTAAGCAAAAGCCGAATCCCGGACATTTTGGACGATCTCGACGGCCGGACATGTCCGGGAAAAAGAGGATGGTAACCCCTACTACTCAGCTTTCTCCACAGAGCAAGAGCCTGTTAGCTTAGCTTCCAAAAAAAGATGGCTGACATTATTTGTACATTCTGTGAGTGAGATCTCACCCCCTATGGGCGGGTTGAAAACATGCGGAACGAGCTCCTCTTACTGGCTGTAGTTTCTAGCCTCTGGCCAAAAAAATCCTCCAATGACGCAAAATGACGATTTTTGCGTCATCGGAGGATTTTTTACAGACAAAAAATACATAAATCTCTCATCTCAGGGGGATATGAGGGAGGGAAGCACGATCATTCGAAAATACTATAGGTTTTCTACTGATACAAAGCTTAATGCTAAATGCTGAAGTATCCCTTTAAGGTCCTTGCACACCGAGTCCAACATTTTTCGCACGCTAAAAAATAAATATGACCACATTTTGTCAATCACGTTTACACACTGTCTCCGAAACTTTCGTCCGTAATATTAAAAAAAATCGGATCGTGTTCGATTTTTTGCATCCATAGCAAGCATTTTGAAAGGTGTTTTGACAATTGATCATTCGCAAAGACCCGCCCCCTTTAGTTACTATTGCTATGTCCGACAAGCCACGCTGCTTTACGCCACACCATGTTCTCACACAGTGAAAAATACATTGCGGAGCAAAGAGGACATGACAACACGCTGACAGACAGGACAGACCAGGCTACTTTTGATATGAAACAAAGTCTCAACTTTCAAATTTGGTCATTTTTTAAAGAAATTTAAACAATAAATACCGTTTTGTGGCTCTTTAATGTGTCTGACAGATCGCTGTAGAGCCTCAGTTAAAGCTGCTCGTAAACCGATCATCTCTTCCTTCTAGATCATTTATAGCATCAAAAGAACATAAGAAGGAATGTTGTTTTAACCGCGGAAAGACGTCAGTACTCACCGTTTTTCAAGTTCAGATCCTCCAACGTAAATCTGCTTACTCTCCTGACTGCTTTGTCGGACAAAAATGGCGGATTATGATTGGTCAGATCGCCTGTCAATCAAACTCCCTGCGAAAGGCCAATTCAGTACAAGCGAACGCTAAAATCAGAGAATGTCTAATAAGGCGAAGTTTCACTCTCAGTACACTTCCGGCTTCTGAACTGGTTGCAGTTCCTCTCTGATTCCATATGAGGGCGCTCACAGAACGAGTGCAGAATGAATGGAGGTCTATGGCGCTATACCCCTCAAAATCCATTTTTCTCAGGATATAATTTTTTGTCTAGTAATTTGAATATTGTATTCGAAAGGAGATGCAAAGAAATTACACATTGCTGGGTGTTAGATTTTTTAGAGTCACTTACTTGCTTTAAAAAGTCTTTTAAAATGTCAATGATGTCACACACATCATACGACCAGAGATACTGCTTTACGGCAATCCTTCAGTCACACACGTGCTAGAAGAGTTTTTGTTTTGTTTGTTTCTGGTCCCGCTTCGGATGCCACGATGCCATCAAGCGGTATCTCTGGTCGTAATCAGTCCTTCACTGACCAATCAGCGTTCATTAGCAGAATGCTAGCGTGTTATGGGCAACAACAACTCAACCTGTAAGAAATCGAAAGGACATAAGTACTCGTTCATTCAACTTTCGACCTAAAACCCATGTTGAACTTGCAAAACCTACTATCAAATCTGAGATTTCTCAACGGCAATCGGGTGAAAGAGACAAATTTAGCCGTCTAGCTCCATAGACTCCCATTCATTTTGCACTCATGGGCGATCGCCCCCAGTGGAACTCTGGTGGAACTACAACCAAACTTCGGTACAATAGGACTTAATAGGGAGTGGCCAGGCTCTCCGTAGACGGGCTCTGCTAAAATCCAGAATGACATGGTGAATGACCTTTAACTCTAAACCGCGCGGAGTAATCGCGTCGTCTCCGTAATGGTGTGAACACACCATATGGTCAATCATAATTATGATTATTATGATTATGATTGGCCCAAAGCAGACTTCTTACGTGCTCATCAGTGGCGTGCAGTGGTGTTTTAAAATGAGGGAAAGTCCTCCCTTTTTAATATATATTTATATATATCAAATGTAAATTTATGTCCCTATTACACTTAATTTTCCTGGTTAAATAAACGCTACATAAAAAAGATATACCAAATACAATTCTAGTTTGTATTTTTACACTATGTAATGTTCTATTTATTAAAACCAAGTATAAATCTCATCAAGTTAGTGTTTTTATGCATTTTTACATTTATTTCAATTAAAGACTGTATGTGTGAAAGGGGCTGTTGTTACTGGATTGATGTAATGAAATAAAATCAGTCTTTGTTTTATTTTCATTTCTTTTATGACCGTGAAGGCCAACAGCAAGTTACCACAGGTTTATTATAGTAACTATAACTGTAGTAACTTTTGGTGGAAAGCTTGGTTATGTTAAATTTGGTAACACTTTACTTGAAGCCTTTATATATATAATGCATTATAAAAGCAGCGTTGGGTAAGTTACTCTAAAAAAGTAATTAATTACTAGCTACTAATTACATCTTCAACAGTGTAATTAGATTACTGTACTTACTGTACTCTAAAAAGTATTGCATTACTTATTACTTTCTAAATCCCATATCAACCTCGACCAGCTGAACAATACAAGAATAGACACGAAACGGCTCTTTTGACTCTTTCAAATGCATATAATATAAAATTGCATACATTATCAAGTGTGTAAAGGGAGATTTTGATGTTAAATCCACTATTGTTTTATATAGAATTGTTCTATAGTCTATACAGTATTTAATGCAATTACATCAGAAGTAACAGTAATAAAATTACTAAAAAATTAAGAGTAGGCTAATCACTTACTTTTCTTTACCAAATTAAATTACAGTAATTAATGGATTACACCCAACACTGTATAAAAGTACTTTGAATGCATTAATTATGAATAATTGTAACCACAGTTATAAATACATTATATAATACTTATCTATTCGTTGTTACACCTTTAGAAAGTATAATGCATTAAAACACCTGACAAACAACTCATTTCAGATTTAAAATGAATCTGCAAATATTATAATGCATTTGAACTTTGGTTACACTTATTTATGAAAAGATATAATATATTATAAGGTACATTACGAATACCTTCATAATGCATTATACATAGAGGCTTGAAGTCGCAGCCAATTAGAACATACTTTATGATTAATATAAGGATGTGTATCATGTGTGGGTTACTCAGCAATTATGAGTCAGAAATAGAAAATGTTCAGTTCGAAGAGATTTGATTTGCTTTGCTCTTCTTATGAACACTGCCAGTACGGTGGAATCGTTTGTTTCTGGTGAATATTAAAGATGTCACTCTGTCACCCAGACACTTAAACTAGAAATACGATCTCTGAACTCTCTTCTAGTTTAAAGAACATTAGAATAAACGTATATATACATGAAAGACACTTTACGTGATTGAAAAAGTTGGAGTGTATTTGCTTGTGTTGCTGTAGAGAGTTTATCTGATCATATTTACATGCACATTAACTTGTGACATTTAAGGATTGTCTCGAGGGCCTGATGATGGTCAGCCAAGAGAAAAGATGTTTCAGAGGCGGAGCGAGTCATTACGTTCTATTGAAGATTCTTAGGAATAATTTCGACTGATAAATCATTCACCATACTATGGAAGCCCATTTCTGCCACATAAGAAAAACAAATTATGCTTTGGTAAATCATAATCATCAAATCATTAAAAAAAAATTTACAGTGAAAATGAAATTGACAGTATTATAATTTATAATCAGATTTCAACTTTTCTTGTTTTTATTTTATTTTTATATATATATATATTTTTATGACCATACTATCATCATTTCTACTTTTGCTGTAATAAGGACTTTTTATCGGAAGTAGAACTTTTTAATGTTAGAATGTTTTTTCCTCTTTTCTCTTTTATTATATTTCTTTTGTTATAAAAATGTTTTGTCAACACAAATGTTTTGACTTTTTATCTCATTATGATGTAGTGTTACAATTTTTGGCATATTTCAACTTTTTTCATATTTTTATTTCTATTTTTCTTTTATTTATTTTTTACATATTTTTTTTCTTTTGTGACAGTCAAAATTATGATTCAAAATAGAAATGTACATTGATAATTTCAACTCAATTTCGACTGTCATAATCATGACTTTAGTCATAATTCTATCTTTTAATTTTTATTATGACAATTTTAAGTGTTATTTCAACTTTTTTATTGTTATTTCTTTTTTTCTTTTATTATAACTTTAATATGTTGTAAAAAAAATTGACTTATCTCATAATTATGCTGTTATAACTTTGACTTTTTATCTCATATAGTTTTGACTGTCATATTTCAACGTTTTTTCAAATTTTAATTTCCATTTTTTTCTTTATCTTTTATGAAATTATGATCAATTTTATTTAAACATTTTATCATAATTTCAATGTATGTCATAATTATGACTTAGTATCTCATAATTGTAACTTTTTTTCAATTTAAATTTTAAGTAATAATTTCAACTTGTCATAATAATTTCTACTTTTATCATAGTTATGACTTTTTATCATTAGGACTTATAATTTTGACTGTCATATTTCAACTTTGTTTTTCTTCTTTTATTATAATGTTTTTATGATTTATGCCATGTCATAATTTTGCCTGGCATCAATATGGCTTTTTTTTTGGGTTATAATTATGATTTACCAAAAGCATGTTTTTTTGGCAGCAATGGGCTTCCTTACATTAGGACCAGGAATGTGTCGTTCTGATTTCATGTAAAAATATAAAATACCCATTTGCAGGAAATCCCCGAAGTCTTCAGCAAGACCGAAAGATAAACTCAGAAATCTTAAACGTATTTACAGCCGGATTAGATGGTTTACAGTTAACGATGGTCTATGCAACCGCTTTGTAAAGAAGCTGGCGTATTTTATGCATTAATGTTTCTGCATAAATTGGTCACACTACAGTAGATGCGAGTGTTGGTGTGCTTGTAAATGTGCTCGCAGTGATGTGAAACACAGGGCTCATTATTTGTGATCTGTCTGCAGTGTCACTGCTTGCAGCCGCTGCCACACAACCAATGCGGAAAAGCCTCGAACCAACTGCCATTTCCCACAATCCACGGCGAGGATCTGTGCGAAAATAAAAGCCAAATTAATGAGCAAAACAAGGCAGCAGAAAAGCCCTCCTAAGGTTGAAGAGCGCAGTGCATTGAGTGTTTCTGTCTGGTGTAAATGCTGTGCCAACTATGCAACGTTTGCTTCTGTGCAGGACAATGACAGAACCCCTGGCAAATGTGCATTGTTATGACTTGCATGTACAGAGAGGATTGAATCCATAGAATAAAGCTTCATTAAAATAGCAATTCAAAAAAACACTAATATGTCCGCTGTATAAAATGTATGTAAAGGATTTTTTAAATAAATTATATTTTTAATCAATGCTGAAAGTGCCCTTGTTTTTTTGGAGGTTACTTTTGAATACTTTAACAATCTAGAACATGACTGTCCTAACAAACATTTACCTTGATAACCAAAAGAGAGGCTTACATTTTTAAGAGTTTGAAGAGGATTTCTGTCTTTTATGAATTTTGTTTGAGTCAATAATGCTTCCTTTGGTTGTACATTTGGACCATATTTTATTTTAATTTATTTTTGGTCAGCCAACGCAACGGTGTAGAAAACTGTTTTGTGCTCTGGCAAAGCATTTGTTTTTAAGTCAGTCAAAATTATGATAAACTTTTTTATTTTTTAAATAATTCCTCATTTAAACTTAAATTTGAGAATGCATTAATAATTTAAATTTGTTAGTATCTCATACTTTTTTCAATTTCTATGTTTGTCACAATCATTGTTTTTACCTCATTATGATATAATTATGACTTTCGTATTTCTACTTTTTAATGTTATAATCTTTTTTTCAACTGAATGACACTATTGTATTTTTTTTAGAGCTGCTTTACTGCAGAACTGAACTCTGTTTGCGTTCACTGTAAAGCTGCTTTGAAACATCTGTATTGTAGCGCTATACAAATAGTGACTCGAAAAGACCTTAAAGGGGTGGTATAATGCCCTTTTCACAAGATGTAAAATAAGTCTCTGATGTCCCCAGAGTGTGTATGTGAACTTTTAGCTCAAAACACCCCACAGATATTTTTATATATCATGTTAAAGTTGTCACTTTTTGAGGGTGAGCAAAAACGCTCCGTTTTGTGTCTGTTCCTTTAAATGCAAATGAGCTGCTGCTCCCGGCACACGGGGGCGGAGCTTCAAGAGCTTGCACTCACACACACATGCACTGAAAATGTTATGTTCAAACCGGATCCAGACAATGACGGAGAGACTCAAGAAGAAGTGACAACATGTAGAAGCAACAGGATGTTTCTGAATGTTATAAATTGTGTTCCGGGGGCGGGGTTTATGTAAATTTCAGGGTTGGTGATGTCACTAACCCGGGAGGAATGTTGTGTAGTCCCTACCAGCCGTTTGTTGTAGTCCTTAAAAAACGATTTCTTTAAAAAGCAAATATCTCCCTTTGCTTTGAACTTTGAGCGTTGTAACTTTGCAGATGTTGTTTATGCTCAAACAGCAACATTACACACTAACTAAAGTTAGAAAAGTCAAATCATAATCAACCACCCCTCACAAAAATGGTTAAATTAAAACAAACAAACAAAAAAACTTCAGTGTCATTAGAACATTTATTCAAGTACTTTGATGCTTCACTCTCATTCTTTTACACAGCTATTTACACAATAAATAAGGCACAGCCTACCAAAAAGGAGGGAAGCTCTTATGACTTTAATTTCAACCATCACACTTGTTGCAAGTTCCAAACACGAGCCGAAATCGTCGTCATGTACGAGCTGAACAGACTGTGAAAGGAGAAAACTTTAGAGTTCTCTCAAGGGAGTCATGAACTAAAGCCCAAGTGTTTATAATGGACACCGGACATCTGGCTCGATGAGGTCATGCTGCGTCCCACTGACCGTTTGCAGGTGCTCGTCCATGAAGCGTCACGACAGCAGGACTGAGAGCGGCCAGCGGTGTCTTCCACGGGGCTGAATATCTGAGCTCTGACCACAGAACATCTTTGGCGTCTTTCGCCATTGGTGAGTCAGTCTGCAAGATGGCCTCGCGTGGCAAAACTCACCGACTGAACCCACGGCGGGCCGTTGCAGGCTGTGAGTTCGGGGTTACCGTCAGTGCTGCTTTCGGGCTGTTCTCAGACTTTAATGTCCTGGGACTCTGACATCTTGGCCAGCGTCTTTTTAATGCGAAGTGCGGTGAGCCGAGAGGCAGGGTTATGAGCCCAGCACTCCGTCATGAGCTTCCCCATCTGTCTGAGACACTGAAATCAAACACAATGACAAGTGTTAAAGCCCATTCACACCAAGGACGATAACTGTAATGATAAAGATATCGGTTTGAAAATCATTCTAAATGTATGAAATAATGACATTTTTATCAAAAAAAACAATAACTGACAAAAAAAAAATATATATAAACATGGTGTATGTGTTTTTTTAATTTATTTTTTTTAAGGGATAGTTCACCCTCACCCTCATGTCATTTCAAACCCGTAAGACTTTCATTCAACTTCGAAAGCCAAGTGAAGACATTTTTAAAGGAAGCTGAGAGCTTTCTGTGCCTCCATTGACAGCTACACAACTACCATTTAGACGATTCAAAAAGTTCATAAAGAGATCGTAAAACTAATCCATATGAATTGAGCGGTTTAGTCCAAATTTTCTGAAGAGACTCGATCGCTTTATATGATGAACAGATTGAATTTAGGCTTTTATTCACATTTAAACAATGATCAGTGAACATAAAAAGTAGCTCAACTGAACCTGCTTGATGCACGAGAACAAACTTCTTGCTGAAGCTCAAACGTGCTGCGTAACACGAGAATGAACCTCATTGGTTCTTGCTGAAGCTCAAACGTGCTGCGTAACACGAGAATGAACCTCATTGGTTCTTGCTGAAGCTCAAACGTGCTGCGTAACACGAGAATGAACCTCATTGGTTCCTACTGAAGCTCAAACGTGCTGCGTAACACGAGAATGAACCTCATTGGTTCTTGCTGAAGCTCAAACGTGCTGCGTAACACGAGAATGAACCTCATTGGTTCTTGCTGAAGCTCAAACGTGCTGCGTAACACGAGAATGAACCTCATTGGTTCTTGCAGAAGCTCAAAAGCGCTGCGTAACACGAGAATGAACCTCATTGGTTCTTGCTGAAGCTCAAACGTGCTGCGTAACACGAGAATGAACCTCATTGGTTCTTGCTGAAGCTCAAACGTGCTGCGTAACACGAGAATGAACCTCATTGGTTCCTACTGAAGCTCAAACGTGCTGCGTAACACGAGAATGAACCTCATTGGTTCCTACTGAAGCTCAAACGTGCTGCGTAACACGAGAATGAACCTCATTGGTTCTTGCTGAAGCTCAAACGTGCTGCGTAACACGAGAATGAACCTCATTGGTTCTTGCTGAAGCTCAAACGTGCTGCGTAACACGAGAATGAACCTCATTGGTTCTTGCAGAAGCTCAAAAGCGCTGCGTAACACGAGAATGAACCTCATTGGTTCTTGCTGAAGCTCAAACGTGCTGCGTAACACGAGAATGAACCTCATTGGTTCTTGCTGAAGCTCAAACGTGCTGCGTAACACGAGAATGAACCTCATTGGTTCCTACTGAAGCTCAAACGTGCTGCGTAACACGAGAATGAACCTCATTGGTTCCTACTGAAGCTCAAACGTGCTGCGTAACACGAGAATGAACCTCATTGGTTCTTGCTGAAGCTCAAACGTGCTGCGTAACACGAGAATGAACCTCATTGGTTCTTGCTGAAGCTCAAACGTGCTGCGTAACACGAGAATGAACCTCATTGGTTCTTGCTGAAGCTCAAACGTGCTGCGTAACACGAGAATGAACCTCATTGGTTCTTGCTGAAGCTCAAATGTGACACGTAACATGAGAATGAACCTCATTGGTTCTTGCTGAAGCTCAAACGTGCTTGAGCTTCTGTTTACCACAAATGATGAATGAGTTGATTTATATGTGAATAATAGCCTAAATTCAATCAGCTCATCATATAAAGCGATCGAGTCTCTTCAGAAAAGTTGGACTAAACCGCTTCAGCATTAAAATGGTAGTTGTGTAGCTGTCAATGGAGGGACAGAAAGCTCTCAGATTTCATCAAAAAGATCTTTATTTGTGTTTCGAAGATGAACGAAAGTCTTGCGGGTTTGGAACGACATGAGGGTGAGTTAAATGATGACAGAATTTTCGTTTTTTTGGGTGAACTATCCCTCTAAGTAATGAAATCAGTGTGAAGAGTGAGCAGATTAGTGTTTAACCTCATCACTGGTCCAGCGGTTGGGGAAAGATGGCCGTATTCTCTTGATGCACACGACCTCTCGCATGTCTTCATACGATGGGTCATTAGGAACGTGATCGTGATACGGCAGCTGATATTCCTCAACGATACCTGCAGAAACATCCAAAAAATACATAGACATAAATGAAATAATTTTAAAATCACAAGTGAACCTCTTATATGTCAAACATATTAAACAATTAAATGATAAGCAAATGGAGACTTTGATTTTGCATACCTCCTGACAAAAAATAAGCGATTATTGTCACTCACTATTAGATGTAGTAAATCAAACACTGCAAGACTTGGACCTTTCAAATGATGTATAGCTTGTCAAGCTAAAATAAAGACTTATTATTACTTTACTTGTGCAGTAAATATAAAAGAACACAGAAATGGGTCACCGGTGCTCCACAGCATGTTTACAGATTAAAATATAAAAATAAATGTATTTAAATATATAAATGCAAATGTTGACGCTTAAATGAAATATGTAATTGTACTTCATTGAAATATTTAAGGATCTGTACCTCCAGACACACTTCGGCGGGCGATCTCCCACAGTATGAGGCCAAAGCTGTAAATGTCTGCCATGATGTAGGACTGAAAATGGCTCCTGTTCAGAGTCTCGTCCAGAACTTCAGGAGCCATGAAGCGTTTGGTGCCCACACGTGTGTTCAGTGGGATGTCCACTTCATTAGTGTCGCTGTTCAATGAGACACAACAGTTTTAATATAGTATTTCAATCCTGATTCTCTACATTGTCATGTCTTTTATTTTGTAATTTGCCATTCATGTTCTTTTGTAGTTCTTGTCATGGTGTTTGTAGTTCTTTCTGTTTCTGTTGATTAGTTCCAGGTGTTTCGTATCTCAGGTATTTAACCATGTGCTCGGTCTTGCCTGGGGTGGATTATTGTTTCGTCGTACGTGTGACTGTCATGTGGTTACGGATCGAGGCCTTGAGCTTACACTTCATATCATGTGTTTCATGATCAAGTTATGAATATTATCGGAGCTATTAAACATCTTTTATCTGCATATATATCCCGATTATTGTTTGACTTTAGAGACTATCGTTTACACCTGACATCTATAGGCACTAGGGCTCTTTTTATTAAGAGCATATAATCTTCAGCAGAGTTCAAATGATTTTTGTGGGTTAAAAAGTTGTTGATGCTACTATGAGTTTAGTTTGTTAAGCTATAAGCTAATAAGTAGTTTAACTACAGTCAAGCTACCCTTATGATAAAGTAGTTAGCTACAATACAATTTACTATACATTACTATATATATAATGTGTGTCAGTGTTATTTTATTATTTATATACTATTATAGTATTTGCTATTTTGAATAAGCTGTTATTTTTATATTTTCATCATTCATTAAAATATTTGTTTCAATTTTAGTAATTGTACGTGCTTTTGTCATTTTAATTATTTTTTATATATATTTCTATTTAGCTTTATTTTTATTTCAGTTTCATAATTAAGTAATTTTAGTACTTCAACTTAAACTGATTTTATTTTCATCTGGTCAAGTTTTTCATCTAATTAAATTATTATTAATTTTTTTGATTTATTTAAAATAACGAAAACAATTTTTAATAGTTTCGGTTTTATCTAACAATAAAAATACTGATATATATGTATATATATATATATTTAGTTATAGAACAGTATTCAATATCAGGGCATTATGAATCTCATAATTAAAAAGAAATCTTAATAAATGACAGAATTAAACTCAACAAGCACATAAATTAACATTAAACAATAATCAATTAAACTATTTGTATAGAGCAACATTTTAAATAAAGTTATAATCAGCCAAGATTGTGTACTAAATATCAGCAGTTAAAATTAAAAACAAAAATAGCTACAAAAAAGTTGTAAAATGCCAGGCTGGGACTTCTGGGAACACATTTGACCCATCACTCAAATGAATATTTGAGTTGGTTGCAAAGATAATTAACAAGACGAGTAAAGACAAGCAAACCAGAGTGTAGTCGTACCTGATGAACTTGACGGCCAGGCCGAGGTCAGCGATGCAGCAGGAGCCGTTCCTCTTCACCAGGATGTTTTTGCTCTTCAGGTCTCTGTGGGCGATGGCCGGTTTGCCCTGCGTGCCGAAGATCTCCGTGTGCAGGTGGCAGAGCCCGGACACAGAGGAGTAAGCCAGTCTCAGCATGGCTCGGCTGTCCAGGGTGGTGCATTTCAGATAGTCGTACAGGGAGCCGTTCTCGTGGTAGTCGGTGATGAGGTAGAGTTGAGTCCACGAGCCTGTGCCTTTAATGTCGGCCGCGATGAACCCTGAGGAGAGAGTCGCTGAAGTTAAAATCCCTGCGTGAGACTAAATATACTCGGAGAAAGACCACGCTTAATTTAATGTTATAATGAATCTGATATCAGCTTAATTAATTTGAAATGACTGCTAATCAAGACGGTTCAATCGTGCGCGGTTCATTTTCCTGTAATTGCTGACTACATGTTCACCAGTAGGAGTAATTAAATAACAGTAGAGATGCTGCTAACTTAACTACATTTTTCAGTTGCGTGACAGTAGCTCTGCAGTTTTGAAAACAGCATGAAAAGATGCAATAATGCAGTTTGTCGCATCAGACTGTATTGTACAGCCGAGTGATTTGATGCAATGATCAAACACAGCGTACGTCCCAGAGAACGTCCTCAAGCGGCGATTAATTAGAGCGACCTGATTTATACGGGATGGTTCATTTTAATTAACTGAATTCACTGATTAATTTGAGCGATCACTCAAACGTGTTCCCGGGAGTTCCTATGTCTAAAATATTTAGTTAAATGAGACAAATAACATGGACATGCGGAGGATTTGGGTTAAAACAGGGGTTCACAAACTTTTCAAGGTCACCAGCAACATGCACCTGCATAAAGACTCTTTTAGACATGACACTGCTTGCAAAATCCTATCACATTTATTTGAAACACTGTAATTAAAGGTGCAATAGCTGATTCTCTACAGGACTTTTTTGAAATATTGTAATAAATACAGTTCTACAACTTCTCAACTTCAACGTGCTTCTCTTTGTGTTTGTGATGTTAAGTCTCTAAGGCCCTGTTTACACCTGGTGTTAAGATGCGTTTTGGTCGATCGGATCACAAGTGGACGACACTAAATACAGGAGTAAACGGGGTCTGAAGTGCTTTGAGCTTGTCCACTTTTGACCTCTTCCAGAGGTAGTCGAAAACACATTTGACCGGATTGCTTTAGTAGTGTAAACGCTCATGTGGTCGAGTGTGTTCAAACAGACACAAAAGACCGTCTACTCTCCGTCTACTGAACTAATGAGTAACATTATGGGAAGAGCTCTAGCCAGACGGGATTTAAACTTTCTCGGCTGAAGACCCAAGTTTGGTTTGACGAGGAAAAACATACCAAGCTCAATGTTCTCTCACCACTCCTGATTTCTAACACACACTCACAGCGTTCGGCTGGTCTTGTGTCTGTCAGAGCAGAAACTAAAGCTGATGTTCTCCGTTTGTTTTTCCGTCGTCTTCGGTCGCGTTCATATGTAAATTGCATGAGCTTATTTTGTAAAACCATTAAAATTAAATTAAATCAACTCTTGTAGTTAAAGATTAGCTACACGAAGGCACACTTTTGCACACACGTACTACACGTGGTTCGCGAGGGAACTGCAGGGGTTTTGTGACTTGATGAAAAGTAAATCAATTAAATAATAACATTTTTAATTTTCAAATATCAATCAAAATAAAATACTTACTAAAAACATTCAATATTTTATTTGTTTTCCTGCATGTGACCTTTAACCGACATCAGAGAGCTGTGTGTGTGTGCGTGTGTGTGTGTCTGAGAAAGAAAGTCTCACCCAGTATATTCTCATGTCTCATGAGGACAGTCTGATATATCTCCGTCTCTCTGAACCAGCTGGCCTCCTCTGTGGTGAAAAACACTTTCACAGCTACTTTCTCTCCTCTCCATCTACCCATCCACACCTCTCCATAACGGCCCTTCCCAATCTGTGTCACCATCTGGATCTGCTTCGCTATAGTGCGCTGCACCTAGATAGATAGATAGATAGATAGATAGATAGTTTTTAACTTTTATTTTGACAGATTGTATGAAGACATTTGAGTTTCTGTGTGTATTTGAAGATAGTTTATCTACAAAAGAAATGGTGAAATGCTAGTGAAGTGGCTCTCAGGGCAGCTCTGGAGATCAAGTGTGTTCATGTGAGACGCCAGACGCTGATATTGCCGCTCATTCACACTTCATTTTAAATGGCAATCATTCTGCAGTTTAATATTTACAGACACTAGTCCATATCACAAGTGTACAGCCAATTACATTCCATGTTATACAGTAAATTCCATTGTTATGACTGTATTCTATGTGCATTTCATTGGTCCCTATGTGGATGCTGATTTCATGTCTTGTGTGACTGTGTGCAGTGTGTGATTCTGACCAGCAGGGGGAGTCCTGACCCTGAGCCGGAGCTCTGGGACTGCTCTATGAGATCCCGCAGGGATTCTCCGGGAGGAATGAGAGTTTCGTCAGGATGCAGGCCAAGGCTGTAGCGCGGGGCCAACTCATGACGCTTATACCTGAAACACCACACAGACGACTTAACCAAACTCCACACAAAGACAACATGGAGATTGACCATGATTAAAACAGTAATGTTATAATAATCTGTCAGATTAAGTCATGATTAGTCTGTAAGGTTTAGATTATAGTCATTTCAATTAGATTTATTTAAGAACAAGTGTCTGTGTGGTAACTTACACACCTGAAGTAACAGAAGATGATGATGAAGGTGAGGATGAAGCTACAGACGGTCACTGAGATGAGCAGAGCGATATGATGAATATCTCCAACTACATAACCTGTACACACACACACACACACACACACACACACAGTATTATTACATGTCCAAAAGAGCTGAGTGAAATCAGAGTCATCGCTATTCGCCACAGCACAGGTGAGAGGGTGTGAATACACAGGTGTGTGTGTGTGTGTGTGTGTGTGAGAGACAGACAGAGGGACTTCTATTCTGCTGTGCTGATTGATGGCAGTTGTATCATGACAGCCACAATAAACCCTACAGGTGTGTAAGGGCTTCTGACCTAGATATACTTTTGGGAACAAATCATACTTTTTTTCATCTAGGAATGATGCCCAAAGAAAAAAAAATACTAAAAAGGCTAAATAATGATGTATTTATTTTACTTTTTTTTTTTTGTTTATAGTAATTAAGACTGGATTATTATTATATGGTTGCCCAAAGAAAAAATAACGAAAGAGGCTAAATAATTATTTATTTATTTATACTTTTTATAGTAATTAAGACTAGATTATTATTATATAATTAATATATTATTATAGTCTTTAGAGTTGTATTAATATAATGAAGTAAATGTAATTTTTTTATTTAAAAAAAATATATATATATATTTTATTATTATTTATTTTAATTTTACTTTAGTACTAAATGTGTTTTTATTTCAGTTTTAGTTTTTATTTATTTACAGTTAGTAATTTTTGTGCTGCAACCGAGGCAGAATCTCAGCGGATTTAGCATGTTGCTATGCTGTTGCTAAACGGTTCAACTAAGGGTTGAGGGTTAAACTAACTCACTAACTTTAAATTGTAATAATAATGCTTACCTGAACAAACACTACTCAATAGCTGTAGTAAAAGGATAGTAAAACCTGAAAATGTTGTTCATGTGGTGACATTTTTGTTTTCCTTATAAATCATGATAAATTGTTGTTTTTTAAATTAAAAATGCAGAAAGCTTTCTGTGATGGGTAGGTTTAGGGTTAGGACATAGAATATACAGTATGTACAGTATAAAACTCATTATGTCTATGGAAAGTGCACATTAAACATGAAAACCCAACGTGTGTGGGTGTGTCTCTGTGTGTATGTGTGTGTTTGTGTGTGTGTGCGTGCGTATGTGTCTGTGTGTGTGCGTGTGTGTCTCTGTGTATGTGTCCATGTGTGTGTGTGTGTGTATGTGTCCGTGTGTGTGTGTACTCACTGGGTGTTCGTAGGGGAGGCAGTGTTGGGTGTAAGTCTCTGTTACAGTAGTCCTGATCTGTGCAGCACTCTAGTGCTCGCCGCTGTTTAGAGTTCCCTGTGTCCTAAACACACACACACACACACACGTTATATTAACACATCAGGATATTTTAGGCTCAGCAACATACACAATAAAACAGAACATGCAGCATGAGATAATGTACAGTAGGGGTGATACTTGAAATGATTGGGGAAAAATAAGCGGTGATATTATTGGTTAATATCATTTTGCCCAATAAAACAAGGGGCATATTTTAGAAAGTAAATAGGATCGGTTTTATATTGTTTTAAGTTTTGGATTGTATTTTGTTTTGTGTTATGATAAAGAGAAGTGTAAAGGAACAGTTCACTCAACACATGTACTATAGACTACTATGGTGATTTTTGGAGCTTGGAAGTAAAAATAACCATTCATTTTTATAACATGGAAAAGAGCCGCTGTTAAACTGCTGAACTATCTTAATTTGTTTTGCATGGAAGAAAGAAAATCACGAGCATGGAAACTTGTTTCCACCACAGGATAAAAAAATAAAAGAAAAAAGGTACACTACTATTTGAGTTTTTGAAAGAAGCCTCTTATGCTCATCAAGGCTGCATTTATTTGATCAATATTACAGTAAACACAGTAATAGTGTGAAATATTATTATCATTTAAACTGTTTTCTATTGTAATATATTTTAAAATGTATTTTATTCCTGTGATCAAAGCTGAAATTTGCTGCTCAAGAAACATTTCTGATTATTATCAATGTTAATATTTAATATTCATATTGTTGTCAAAACTAATCTTGCCACTCTTGATTTACTATTTACTCATTTTAAGATACGAAGTTGCACAGTGACAAACAAGGTCAGAATTGTGAGTTATAAAGAGGCAAGGGTGAATAAAATTAATTAAATTAAAACGTTTGGGTGAACTGTGCCAGTTGAGGAGCAACACATACAGAGTCTGTAAAGTGGGCGTTTAATTCCCCGTCGGTTATATAAGGCTTTTGTTTCGTCAGTGCTTGAGGACTGATGCACCAACACTTAAGTAGTTTATTTTGGAAATTAGAGTAGTTTATGACTCACTCTGCACTGAAACTCTGATCCGACCAGACCCAGACACCCTGACGTCACCACAGCCGCTCCACCCTCTTCCTCCACCATAGTGAAGCAGAACCCGTCCGTTCTGAACACACGACACACATGTATTACTGCGTACGGGACGTGTGCAAGTGTGGTGTTAGTGTGGTGGCGTGCGTCCTTGTACCTGCATGTGTTATTAGTCGAGTCCTCCGGGCAGTGGTGATAACAGTAACACCACAGGAAGCGCTGAGGTAGAGCCGACGCATCACTTCCTGTCTCCCGATGTTCTTCCACCTTCCCAGAATTCCTCAGCAGCATGGTGTCCAGAACATTAGCTGGAGATGAACAGAAATTGGAAACAAGTCAGTTATCTGCCTCGCAAGACATCTGTCAGAAACGAGCACAGCATTTATCCAACTCAAAAATGGCCTTTTTTTAGAAAAGTGATGAGAGACCGAACTGAATAATTACTCCCTCTCAGGATCAAAACACACAGCTTTGAAGTATGAAATGTATGGCACCTGGGGAAATATGGCTGCAAATATCACATCGTTCTCACTCTTTCATCTTCAAATATTCACAGGGAGAAAAGACCCAGAGACATTTACAAATTAAACTAAAAGATGGAAATGAAGTTTGGACAGTCTATCACTTGTTTTGAAGTGATATGAAGAAGTTATTCGAGTTTGTTTATTCTTCATGGTCATAAAAGCTTCAGAATACAAGGATTTCAAAGGATCCAGATCTCATATATTACAGATTCCATCCTAAATAATTGCGGTGATAAACTAGATTAATTAGGCAAACATCATTTTTGCTATGTAAGACTGAAATTAAAACAATAATTGGACCATTTTAAACTAAATTTAATTGTCATTGCGTCAAAGCAAAATAACAATAAAATAAAAAATAATTATGAATTATTAGTTTAAAGTGATAACTTTGGCAGAACAAAGTGTTAAATAAATATAATAAAACACACACACACTATATATATATATATTCACATACAGATATTGAATAATCAAATGTAAAATAACAGTATTTTATTCCGGGATGATTTTTGGGGTATAAATATAATTTATTCTGAAGCATTCTCATAATTGTTCTATCAGCTTCTATCTATCTATCTATATATCTATATATATATATATATATATTATAAAGTATAATAACCTTGCTGAGAGCACAATTGAGCTTTTGTGTCCATGAGCGAGACACTTAACCCCGGGTTATTGCTGCTGTAATTAGTGCATGGTAAATCACTTTGGGTGAAAAGTAAGTAACACAAAATTATAATACAGGGTTGTAAAGTTGATATGTGTGTTTTCCTCTCCCTCTGAAACTAGCACACACACACACACACAAACACACACACACTGTTTTAAATGGCCACAAAGGTGCTTATAGAAGCTGACCAAACACCCTTCAGTCAAAATAACTGCACATCTGTGAGCTGTTAAAGAGAGAGGGGGTGTGTATATAATTTTGACATCAAGACATAAAATAAAGTTGCTTATTTCACGGCTCTCTGGAACATTTGATTCTGTTAGGTCAATTGTGGCATTCAGTGGTCAAATATTCTTGTACAGTTATGCTACAAAACCATGTTTATATACAGTCAGAAATTGGGGTTGGGAACCATCTGTAAACACAGACTGTACAATAAATCAGGCAGTAAAATGCAATATGAACAAACCAATTAATATCTTTCATAACATAATTGAGAAACTATTTGCAAAGTGTGGTTAACAGATGATAAGTGGAAACTAAAGTTTAGCCGACACTGCTAAACCATATGTATATTAGTGAGCATACACAAATATAAACTTTTAAATGAATTATACACTCTTTTTTTTCCTGGAATAATAAAATATTTAAAACAGATCAAACTCAAATGTGTCCATAATGTACAGTCATATTACATAACAGTTGCGTTGCTCACCCTGTCTGGGTTCATTTTGCGCTAATGACCTTCTGACGGTACATTATGTTACATTTAGTGTGTTAAAATCTCTTTCAACAAACTATTCCCGTCTTTCACTCTCTCTATTACAAACCATCACTAGTCTAAACTCACTAATGCACTGCTTATATTACAGTCCCGAACACACAGCTTTAGTCTGGATGAAGAACGGAGGCTAGTCTGTGTGTGCGTCTAAAAGCATCCTAGTATGTCGAACACACATAATTAAGGGACAACTTTAATCCTACAAAGTACAGACACACTTACACAGACATGTGAATGTATAAGACTCATTCATGTAAAGGGCCCCGGGACGTAAACACTCACGGTTTCCCACACACCGTGAGTCTGATGCACTGCTCAATATCTCATCCCATCCCAGTCTGATCCATTCATTTCACATATGCATGAAACACTCACACACACACACATAGACGCAGACGGATTTGGCCCTCGCTTGCATAGTTAAGAAAGCCCTGTGAAAACAGTCGTAAACACAGTCGCCGCTGCGAGACGTAACGTATAAACAGAACAGCTCATTTATAACCGCTAACCGGAGAGCGCTAGCTTACACATATACAGTCAACAACCTGCTAAAGAAGCTTTTAGTTTGTTTGGTCTTTGCTTGAAGAGTTATTGATTTCACACTTTTTTTCTACTCTGTATTAAAATCCTTTCACTCTAAACTTCTGAGAGCCTTTATCTAAACCCGGAGGCTGACAGAAATAAACTAGTGACATGGCTGTTTTTGGCTCTGTTCACAACAAGGCAAGAGGCGTGAATCTGGCAAAGCGGATCCGCGATCCTTGGTTTCTCACCCGCGTCACTCTCCATCTGGCTGTCAGAGTCATTTACATCATGTAAACACTGAAACACAGACTATTTGACTACTTTTCTGGATGACTAGTAAATGAGTAAAAATGAGAGGTCGCGCAGCAAGCCCTACTGAAGCGAATCTGTTCTGAACATACAGGACATTTAAAGCAGACAAACACAATATCACATACTTTATTTTATTAAAAGCATGAAGTGTTACACAGACAGATAATGTAATGTTAAAAGAAAAATACGAAATATATTCCATATTCCATTGTGTTCAGCTAAATGTATGTGTCGACCGAATAATACAGTGTCTTTGTGTTTCGCTTCATAAATGCAAGAAATGTTAAACAGAAAAATATAGAATATAAAAATTCTGAAAGTTATTAAATGAACATTTTAACAAAAAGAGGAAATGGTTTTATGTTTGAGAATTTATAATTGATTTGTTTTTATTACATACCGGTAAAATAGTTTATGCATTATGTTTAATGCATAATAAAACTGCATAAAAAAAGTGTCACATAAGAGAATCACAATTCTGTAAATGATTTGTTAGCTTATAAAAATATACATATTTTTTACAAAATATATATATATCCTAACATGTCTTTAAATATATTGTGTTCAAAAAAGCAATTTTTTTTTATCTTAAATGTTAAATGTTCGGGACATCATAAGTAAGAGACTAAATATGTCTTCATCCCATCTAAAAATGCATTTAGAAGAAGCATTTAAAAGCAAGTAAAATAGTAGCGTTACACTTTATTTTAAGGTGTCATTGTTACAGTGTAATTAATATATTTAAGTACTGAGTAATATTAATTAACTTCATGTACTTACTATAGGGTTAGGGTAGGATTAGGGTTTGTTGCATGTAATTATGCGTAATTTACTGTTATTACTATGGTAAGTACATGTAACATAAGTAACAAGGACAATAAAAGTGTTACCAGTAGTTGGTTACACTATTTTAAGGTGGCGCAGTTACATTGTACTTATTCAAATAAGTACTGAGTAATATTGATTAACTACATGTACTTACAATAGAGTTACGGTCAGGGTTTGGTTTAAAGTTAGTTACTTGAAATTCTGCATCATTTACGGTCTTTACTATAGCAAGTACATGTACAGTAGTAACGTGTAACTACCTGTACATCACCTTAAAATAAAATGGTTTGATTCCCAGAGACGCAAATGTCTTGATTCACATCTAAACATGAAAAAGTTGGATTTCAGTATTTTGGGATTAGATGTATTTTAGGACATTCTACCGTAATTTTAATTAGCTTTAGAATTAAATAAGAATAGAAGTCAAAAGGGTGTCCCCAATTACACAGAAAGGCACACATGTGATTATGTGTGTTTGAAGTAACACATCCACACATACGCTCCACCAGAAAGAGGTATGACCTTTAACCCAAACCAAAATCAGTATGCCACAGTCGGGCCTTATACACCTGTCAATCAAAACCTAGAGCCATCAATCAAACCCGCAGGGGTCTGCAGATAATGAGCGAACACGGGTGAAAAGAAAAAGATCAATACAACCGATGCAAGAAAGTGAAACTGCAATGGGCAGAAGAAAAGATAAGACAGGATAATAGATTAAGAACAGACAAAAGAGAGCTACAACTGTGTCTTTATCTGCTGGGCTTTGTCAACCGAGACCGGCCGTCTGAATGGGCCTGAACTCAATCAAAATCTCTTTTTCACTCTCTGTCACTCTGATGGTTGAATAAAACCCCTGAGGACAGAGATTTTCACACACAAAGAGACACTTTTCATTCCTTCGCACAGCCAAATAATCACTGCGAATCTGTCAGACTGCTCCGGAAATCTGCTTCCCGCTCCACATTCACAGTCTTGTCTACGTGTGTGAATCTATTATGAAGATTTAAAGGAGCCTAATGTCTATATACCACATCTGGGGAATGCTGTTGATTACCACAGACAATAATGTCGACTCTTCCCTCAGTTTGTAAAAGCAAATGGGAAACGTGCCTGCAGGGATGCACTTACAATGGAAGAGAAGCAGACAAGGAGGTCAGAGGGTTTAAAGGCAGAAAAGCAAAGATGTATTTTTGCTCTAGCACTTGAAAGAAAAAATTGTAACGCTTGAGGTACTTTTGATTGTGTTACCGATGAAGCACCAATTAATATTTTGTGTAAAAAAAAAGAAAAAAAAAGTTATTTGAGCTGTAAAGTTTTCTAAAAATTCCTTTTGAGCCGAGACTACTTTTTCTTATCGATTTAATTGTTTTTTAGAAATGTGGTGCACCTATACTAAGTTTCTCCGCCGATACCGATAGCCGATTATTCTGATACTGACATCGATAGTTAGAGTTTCTTAAGGAAAAATAATCTCTGCCAACTAATGTAAACTGTACAGGGAACCCTCTCATTTGGTACATTGTTATAATATTAGAGGTTAAAATTAACAACAGGGCTATTATATTCAACTGCTATTTATTTTCAGATGAAATTAAGCACATAAGGTAGTTTTAATAAACTTTATTCAAACATACATTCATAACAGTAAAAAAGTACTGTTATTTTATAGCTACACAAACTGTGAACATTGGATAACTTTCCTGAGGTAATCGCATATTGTTTACAAGCTGTTTTACTGACGTCTTTCCACCGTTGAAACACTGATTGGAGATTACATGAGACATGATTCATTTCAGTAAGTTGTACTGTGTCTTTCAACATAACTTTTATTGCTCATGCTTGTTTTTCCGTGCAATAACTTGTATTATAGTGGAAGTGGACCGTTTTACAGCCTCACGTCACATTTAAGAGCGTCAAACTGCCATTTATTGTTTGATTTTCGTGATAAAATGGACAGAATTTGAAAGCTGAGACTTTGTTTCTTACCAGAAGTAATAAAGCACAAAGCTCTTCGCGATTACTGGATGGGAGGCTCGCTACAAATAAATGTTTGTTGTAGGAAAAAAACGCAGATCTGGCAACCCTGGCTTGAACTACGGGTGATTCATACGGTCAAGCAGAGCCTGCTTTAACGTTGCTATTTTAACTGTTAATGCATTATTGTCACATTAACTTCGACAGCCCTAAATTCAACATGAGAGATTTTCTTCACACACAGTATGAGTTGCAGTCTGACACGTTTTTCCATCCGCTTTTATAGAGATGGACCGATAATCGGTTGTTCAGTTTAGTGTAGTTGTTATAATTGCCGAAAACAGAAATAATATATAGAATATCAGTTCTATATATTGGTTATCGAGCACATAAACAAGCAAATAATTGGTATTGATATTGGTTATAAAAAAATATAAAAAATCAATATCAGTCGATCTCTACTCTTGATTGACAGGATATAATCGGCCCTGATCATTGACTGTTTTTAAACAATTGGCCGATGCCCGATAAGAGAAAATAACTGCCGATAACAAATACTGGCTGATAAATCAGTGCATCCCCATTTTGATTAAACCACAAAAATGCAATCTTTCGTAATGAAATAAAATAAAATAAATAGTTATTTGAGCTGTAAAGTTGCCTAAAAAGTCTATTTGAACTGCGACTACTTTTTTAAGTGGATGAACTTCTGGTTATGTACAGTATTACATATTTTATATGTGAAGCTCCAATTTTGGTTAAAGCACCAACTAAAAAAAAAAAACTTTTTCATAAAAAAATTGATATATTTTAATAATAGTTCAAATAGATTTAAAAATAAAATAGTTATTTGAGCTCTAAAGTTGTCTAAAGTTGTTACTCTGTGTGTGTGTGTGTGTGTGTGTGTGTGTGTGTGTGTGTAGTTTTAGAAACGTGATACTCTTAAACTCTTTTGATTACACAGCCTTCCATTGTAACGGTATTGGTATAAACACATTCCTAATTAGAGCACACATGAAACATACATCTGCAATCGTAACAGGCTGACCGTGTCTCTCGTTCGGCGATGTCTAAAATGCGCCCCTGGTTTCAGACCCGTCTGTTTCCATGGCTCCTAAGCGAGTTCAGCAACTGTCTGTTATGTAAATAAAGAAAATTCCACTCATATCTGGAATGAAACGGCGTCTGGAGTTCCAAGTGATTTTGACTCTTGGTAAAAACAGACTGGTCTACATTAATTAGCTGGTGTGGCCGTGATAACCTTGATTTCAACTTACTAGAAGCGATTAAAAATCGTGAGATGACATGAGTTTGCTGTAGGGTGATGAGACTGCAATTGCCTTTATCTGACACTCACACACAGGCACCAGAGGTTGCTAACAGAACTTCATTTAAACATCCACAGACACCATATTAAGCCAGCAAAACACCCACTGAACGCTGCTATTAACACACCGTGAGCATGAGGGATGACTGTGCAGAAGGTTCATGTGCAAACCCCATTGCTTTGTGTATATATATGCCGAGATGTAATTTACAAGGTCATCTTGAAACTCAATCACATGACCCTGAACATTCCAGCAACCCTTCACGCACACACACCGCAGCCGCCACACTCTACGAAATATAAAATAAACACAGCACTTTCAAATAAACAGCAGAAGGAAAACTCAAACTTCCATTTCAATGACATGAGAGAAACAAGAAAGACCCTCTGGCCAATAGTGAAAACAGAGAGCAAAAACAAAAGGAAACAGAAAGAGAAAGAAGGGTTTCTACTTAAACTTCACTAATGCATCTTTCACTACTTCCAGACTAAGAATTAGTGGGCGTACACACACAGGACCTGCTCTTGTATATCTTGCAGTCACATGTGCCGTTGTTTGGTGGATTTTCACCGGCGAAATAGAGTCATTTTAATCAGAATCCAACGTGTTCGGGAAGATTTCCCCTCACAGATTTCGCAACGGGTTCAATTTCTGCGCGTTGACCAAAGCTCTTTGGTTCGAATGAGACTTCTGTGTGAGCTGTTCCTCATGCATTGACACACTATTGACAATATGCATTTTTTTCACTGAAATGTTGCTAATGTGAACGCACCTTTAGGCATGACTCATGGCAGAGTGAGTGTAACCACTTTAACCACAAATACATTCATTTGATATGATGGCTAATACATAATAAATATATTTAGGGCATACATTTACACTACAGGTGCTGAAGAGCCGTTTCACATTAAAGGTAGGGCCGGCAATTTTCGGAGCGGCTAGCAATAGCAAGCTAGCTTTGAAAGCATGAGATCCCACCCTCCCTACAGAGCGCTTCATTCGCACCGAATGCAATGACTGGACGAACATTTTATGGTCCTATGCCTTCCACAGACGATATATAAATACATTTAGACCACTTCACTTAGTGATTGCTATCAGGATGTGAAGAGACTTTCAATAGGGTGGCAAGACGTCCCGAAAAATTCGCGACAGTCCCGAAGTCTAAGCCATTGTCCCGAATCCCGAATCCGGCCCTAAATGTCCCGAAAATTATACTAAAGCAAATTCCTGAGTAGTTATTGTCTGATAAAACATTAAAAACTGTCCGTGGAGATTGAGTCGTCCTAGAGCCCCCGCCGGCTGCTCATTGGCTGCAGCATCTTTTTTGTTTCTTTTTTTGAAGCTCTACAAAGATTCGCCGTAGGAGCGAATTTAGATATGCATTGATAGGCAGCCATGATTGATTGGTCGTGGCACTGTGTGCAAAAAAATACTTCAGTCCAATGTCTGATGTCGGGTTACACGTAGCAAATTATCTACACAATTATTTAGTTTTCTTATTTAATGACCGACAATTTAGTTGTGATAATAATTTTGGCATAAGGCTTATTAGCGTTAGTCTATAGCCTGAAAGGTCTGATTTACGCACTGTTACAACAGTCTTTTTTTCTTTTTTTTCACAATGACATTTGAGTTCATGATTTTAATGTTGTTGTTTTTTGTGGCAGATTAAAGACTAATGACAGACTGTTGATCTTTGAAGAAAAATATGTTTGGTTCAGGTTTGAAATGAAATGAGTCCATGTGTCCATCAAATTCATCAGTCCATCATTTGAAAACTGACAACATAATATTAGAACTTTTGAATTGAGATGTCCAAAAAGCACAATTTACATGCTTGTGTATATTAGAAAAACATTATAAAATAGTGCAGACAATACAAAATGCATTCTTTGTTTAAGCCAACTTAAAGACCTCAAGAAATCAAAATCTTCAGACAATGTCTGACGGCTTCAAAGTCATCTTTAAATAAAAAAATAAAAAAAATGAACTAATACCACTAGTGAATAAGTAGTAAGTCATGGCTGACGGGTTTTGGCTATTTCGAAAAAAGTAGGTAAGCCTTTCAATATGTCCTGCCCAAAATGTTCTGCTTTAACAGCGAATATTTCGACAAGAAATAAGCCATTTCACTGCTGCTAAACTCCACACTTCTCACTTTCTGTTCTGAAATCTGTTCATGATTACTGCATCAGACGCCTTCAGCACAAACTGAAATAAAAGAAGGCACGTAAACCCTCAGCTGGTCGTCCAGGTGGGGCGCTGGAACGAGGAATGAAAGGTGGGAACAGGTGTGTGTCCATGGACAGGGTCAATACTAAAGATAGAGAGATGAAAGAGACGACAGATTATAAAGGACTGAAGATAAAGGCATTAAGATGGACTGACACACAACACCTTCAAATACCAAATCCAGCTGCTTCCTTCCCATGATGCACTTGGGTTTGTGTGAAACAGAGAAATAGAACAGTTTCCCAAACTGGGGTTTGTGAGTTGATGAAAAGCTAATAATTAAATCTTAAAAATGTAAAATAAATAAATATAATAATATTGTGATACAAATAAATCTACACACAAAAAAATGTAAAACACTAATATTTAAACTAAGTCAAATGTATTTGTATAGCGCTTTTCACGATACACAATGTTTCAAAGCAACTTTACAGAAAACCATGACCATAATGTTTATAATATCTTAATATCTTCATGCCTTACAGTCGCATTTTGCAGATTAGAGCTGGCCGATAGTATAGTTTAGATTTTGAGATCAGTTGAGATTTGGTCACATGGGAGGCACTGATATACGTATCATGTGACCATTAAATGACATCAGAGAACCGTGAACATCAGATGTGTTGCTAAATTATTTTAAATATTAAATCCAAATCTCAGGGGGTACTTCTAGCAAATATTTTATGTTAAAGGTGTTCAGCTGACAAAAAAAGTTTGTGAATCACTGAAATGCTGGTGTGATGACCCTAAATAAAAATTAGTAGTTTTAAATGTATGTTTTTATATTTTATTTATTTCATCAAATGTGCATTTTTATATATACAGTATTGGAAAATTACTGTACAAACTGCAAAACAACTACCTGTTACTTTTCTCACTGCTGGTCAGGCTGGACCAATCACAGTCATTTGTGATTACCGGAAAAAAGAGTTTGCTGGGACGGATGTCACATATCTTTGAAATGAAAAGTTATACAATATAATTATACATTTTAGAGTACAAAAATCTACAATAATACAAAAACGCCAGAGGTCTGAATGTGAACATGAGTGTTGCTCCTTATTATTAACGGAGGTTAATGATGCACTACAGCACAGGCTCCAGACTGACTACACACAGAGTGCTGTTTCTGAGTGTTACTCTATGCAGTACCGCTGTTCTCTATCATTAAAATGCCATTAATAAATCAAGAAAGTTCAGGCTCCAGACTGACTCACATACACAGACACACCTGAGCTGCATTCAAAATCCATTAAGTGTGTTATCACACAGAGACCGGAGGCTCATTCAGCCTCGTTCTGAGATCATGAGTTCATGCTGGTGAATGCAAACACACTCTCAGCTCTCTGACCACAACACTGGAAACCCTTTGAACAAAGTCGTCGCTGTCTTCATTATTCCTCATTTTGAGGATTCTGCAAAATAAACACTACTGTTCAAAAGTTTGGGGTCAATAAGTTTTGTTTTTAAAGAAATCAATACTTTTATTTAGCAATGATGCCTTAAACTGATTTAAAAAAAAAAAAAACTTTTATAATGTTACAAAATATTTCACTATTAAATATGCTGTTCTCTTGAACTTTCAATTCATCAAAGAATCAATGTTTTCAACCTTAATAATAGCAAATCATCATATTAGAGTGATTTCTGAAGGATCATGTGACACTGAAGACTGGAGTAATGATGCTGAAAATTCAGCTTTGATCACAGGAATAAATTACATTTTAAAATATATTCAAATAGACAATAATATTTCACATATTACTGTTTTGACTGTATTGTTGATTAAATAAATGTAGCTTTGGTGAGTAGAAGAGACTTTCTAAAAAATCATGCTAACCCCAAACTTTTGAATGGTAGTATACTTGCTGGATTTGTAAAGTTTATGGCATCATATCTTAATAAAATATTAAAATATAAAAAATCTGGCTTGACAGTTTTAACCATAATTTCACAGAAATTATGCAAAAAAAAAAGAGTATAAGTCAATAATAACAGTCAATTATACAAGGAACAATTATAAAGCAGCGTTCACCTCCATTGATTTTCAGTCTCTGCAGTTTTCATCATGTTACTGTGCAATTTAACAATTTTAGTGGAGAAAAAAAAAGCAGAGAAAAATGCATTTCAATGTCATAATTTATTCCAGTCCACATAGGAATAATATCTAATCAGCTTTGGCCACTTTATGAGAACATTTTACTGGCGGAAAAAAGCCTTTCACAGAAATCTCCAGTTCATTCATATGGAACGTCCTGTAAAGCTTGTCTGCGTTAGCAACAGTAACCATGGGGGGGGCAGAGATTAGTGAAGGGTTGATTAAAAAGCATGAAAACAAAGTGATATAACCATATATTTAGTATGTACAGGACGTAATGTAACAGCCAAGCATTCATGTCTACGCGTACCAAGCCAACGGTCGGTCATCGGCCAACGGTGAGGTTTCAAATTCTTCAGGAATTTTGGCCGATCGAGCTTGTTGAATTGCCGTCCATCGGCGTCGGCGCCATCGGTGAGAGAGAGTACTCTGATTGGCTGTTCAGCTTAGCAGACGAGTCAGCGCACGAGAATACGAGCGAAAGTGATGAAAGTGAGCAAAGAAGTCAAGACGGCACAGGCACAAGGCTATTCTAATTTTACATCATCTTACCTGTGTAAAAATATTGTCATATTAACATTAATTTCATGTTATAATTTCATATTTCATATTAATTTTCATATTCATATTCATATTTCATATTTAGTTTTCGGTTTGTATCTGCAGTCCTAGTTTCGGTTTCCCTTTTTGAATGACGTACCGATACCTCCTGATGTAGACATCAGGCGCAGAACGCAAGTGCTAGCTGACAGACGCCTGTAGTCCTCTTGGTGTGCTCAAGCGCAGATATTCGGCTGAAACGCAGCCGACGCGAGGCCACAACACAGTCCGCTTACGTCACCGCTAGTTCTTTTACGTTGGCTTGGTGTGTCATGGCCTTTACACTATGTTTCAGTGTGACTGTACACTCTGTATTGTGTTCCCACTTGGCATCAAAATACGTGACTAACAAAATTACATGCAAGCAAATCTCAGTTTCTCGGTATTGTGCCGTTTCAAACAAGCTTTTTCTTTTTTTTTATTCCTCTCTTCAACACCTCGGTCTTTCCCACACTCCAGAGATCCAGTGTGGCGCTGCATCTGCCGGCTGTCCGTCACAATCTTCTGGACTCCAGCCATCAAACCAACTGCAGCTGGACGGCCCATGATATAGTCTCCGTGAGCAACTTAAAGCAGAACATTAACTGTCAAGAGTGACTATGCTTGCAAAACTAAATCTAAAACACATCATTTCTCCAACAGGTGGTTGCTGACAGTAAAAAGACAAACCTGTAACGGTCATTATTAATCAGAGCCATCGGAGAATAAACCTCAAAACCTCCCAGGGAAAGAGGTGAGAAGGTGATGAGAACGCTGATGACAGGCAGAGCAGTAAAAGGTGAAGGAGTTTTTCCTCTGGGATGCGAGACATGCCTTCTTTCCAAGCCAAACAGAAATTGAGCGATTCAGAGAGGTGTGACTGAGGACTGAAGACGTCCTGCGAAGACAATCACACAACCTCAAGACCGAAAGGGTTTGGCTTTAATTATTTTCTCACCTGAATCTTTTAGACTTTCTGTGTTTCTCACGCTGTCTGACCATAAATCACCCAACTAAATAAACCAATGTTGATTCAGGCGGACCGCCATAGTAATGCTGTTCACCAGCGAATCTTCTTGGTGGAACTGGTTGAGTAAGAATGTATTCCTGGTTAGGCTTCAGGAAGTAGTGAGTTGCTGGTCTGAGGTTAGTCTCAGCCTCAGACGTCACGCCCAGGGGGCCGTGAATTTTCCAGGATTTCCAGGAGACGTGTGTGTCGCGTTCTTTAACGGTCCGTCTGGAGACAAAGCCGTCGTGAAGCCAAACCCCCTCATGGAAGAAGAAAGTCGATAACTGTGATAACGCGCGCTTAACAGGATCAACTAAACGCTGGATGTTTCAAAAGTAGCTATGTGAAGTTCGCGGCTCCATTGTAGCAGTATACGTGCACAACGTTCTTAAATGACTAATGTGTTAGATGCACGTTGGTCTGTTATCGTAGGGACATCAACTTTATAGTTTCACACCCCTTAATATGACGCGTAACAAAACGAACTGTGATTGTTTGTTTTGCATTTCGGTCAGATGTCCTCTTGGACGATCCTTGGCCAATGAAAGCTGCGATGGAGTCCAGACCTTCTGCCATCGGTCTGGCTACTCGAGACTAGTCTGAGGTAGTCTACCAGCCCTAACCAACTTGACCAAGATGGCCTACTAGGCAGTCCTGCTTATCCATCATCTAGACCAGGGGTGTCCAAACTCAGTCCTAGAGGGCCACTCCTGCAGAGTTTAGCTCCAACCCCAATTAAACACACCTGAACCAGATAATCACGGTCTGATTATCTGGTTCAGGTGTGTTTAATTGGGGTTGGAGCTAAACTCTGCAGGACAGTGGCCCCCCAGGACTGAGTTTGGACACCCCTGATCTAGACCAACCAATGAGCACAAATGAGAAGCTAGGAACCATGCAAAAACAGTAAAAGGGCTGCAAAATTCTGATAAAAACTGCATTTACAGTTTAAAATGCAATTTCAAAGAAAGCTTCAGGTTTGCTGTGCTTGTTCATAGTGTTAATGACTTTGTTTTATATTGTCTGCTTTATTATTTAAAAATGTCCCTAGTCCTTAAACGATTGGTATGATTGTATCATGGTATTTCATTTTCTGTGTTATGGTAATGGAGGTCTTTTATTTTGACGTTCACTCGCGAGAGCGGATATATTGCGCATGTGCTCCAAACATTTCAGTACGAAACGAGACCCAGACATACATGGTCGTGGCGTCAAAGCCGGTTCACGGATTGCAAGGAGTTAAAAAGGATTTAGCTCCTGGTTTAAATGGAGAACAAAGTACGGTTATGGACTTGCTGTTATCATTATGTTGTGGTTTTGATTTGTCTTCTTTGTATCAAGATTACTTGTTTGTTGTTGTTTTGTATGATGTTTAGGTATGTTCAAGTCATTAATCTTACTTATTTGGTTTTGAGGTATGTTCATTTCAAGGTTTATTCATTTTGGTGTTTTCGTTTCTTTTTTTTGTACAAGCTCTTACATTGATTCTCAACGAGTCATGGTGGTGTAATACGTCTTTCGGCGTCCAACGGTGATCTTATCTGTGATGACGGACATTCAAATAAAGTGTGGGAATCATCAGTCAAAGTCTAAATCAAATCAGTCAATCATGCTGAACAATTTAGCCAAAAATTATGCAATAATATGTCAATGACTACATATTAATAAGAATAATAAAATCACTACTACTATGACTAATACTAATAACAGCACTGTAAAATAAAAGTAATAATATAATAGTAGCAATAATGTAATAATTACAATATGAAAACATTTAGCAACACATAATAATTACTATTGTAATATTTCACTGTAAAACAGAATGTTAAATTACAATACTAATATTTGTGTGGCTGACATAAAAAGTGCTTCTCATTACAAGTTTGGGAAGATGGTTGGCGGATGATCCCAAACGCGACCCAAACTCAATACACATGCAAAGTTGAGTTTGTGTGGAGCAGCATTTACTGTGAACCGAGCAGACGCCAAAAACACCGGCTCACAAGCTGCACGCATGTAAAAGAACACAGTGCTGCGCTTTACTCTGAAACAAGCAGCACATATACTTGTTTAATTAAATGGATTTGATAATCGCACTATGGTATATCATGATTTAGATTTTATTTCAATTAATCGTGCACCCCTAGTAGTTTCTACATCCTGACCTGCATCCAAACACACATGCGAAGGCCTTGTCAAAAGGGCAGACAGGACGTACTCATCATAGACAGACACACCGTTGGACATGCGTGAGTTTGTTTGGCGGCAGTGGGAGTGACGTGCAGGAGTGATGGAGAGGGTGAGATGCTGTGGACTGTAAATAAAGTCTGACAGAGACACCGCAGGCTCCTCTGCACTCGGTGGACGGCAGATGAGTTCATTGTGCGTCTGGGTGTTGGGAGACAGGTCTGGACCGTGTCTTTATGGGATGGAAAATGATGGGAATGGCTTCACTCTCTTAACCGCTCAGGAGGAGAAAGAGACAGAGTGAGCGCACACATGCTAACACAAAAAGGATAAGAGCAGTCAAGTCAATTTCCTTCACTAGCTTAGATAAAGTTAAGTTAAGGTTAGTCAAATTTAGCTACGGTAAAACTTTACTAAAACACAGCGGCTCCAAGGAAAATTTGGACACTTAAATCACACTTATAAATGGCTAAAAGACATTAGATATAGTTAAATTATAAATATTTATGTTTAAATAATATTTATAATTTAATTATCAAATTAAAATTTAAATATAAAAAATACAAAATAATTTAATAAAATGTAAGTTATACAATTCTAGATTTAATCTAATGATTTACTTAATATTATAAATACCAATACTTTTTTTCTATATCATTTAAACACAAATATTATATTTTATTAAATGTTTATATTATTAATATTTAATTATTTACATTATTTAATTTATTAAATAAATATAATATTTAATATCAATAAAATATATGATTGAATAAAAGAACATTTATTACAGCAAATACAAAAATTTGATTCCTTCAATACGCAATTAAACCTATTTCTGGAAGGCACAGTTATTGAATATTAATAGAACAAACAAAAAAACAAGGTCTGTCTAGAAAACACACACACACACACAAAAACAAGTGTGTGAGAGAAAGAGAGTCTGTTGTATAAATTAAACACTGAGTGATTTCAAAGCTGGACCTCCAACTGTGTGTAAAACAAGTGTTAGGCAGCTGAGAGTCTGGTACAACACTACGAAACGAGAAACACACACAGCAACACCTGGCTGACCATTTGGTACACCATCTATGAGGTTTGTATAAGCCAACATACAGAACACCATAAAGCACATATACATACTAACAAAGAATTAAAACATGCTTCATAGGAGAGAAAACTCACAGATAAGATCTCATTAATCTCAACCACTTCTCCTAGACAGAGCTGTAACCGTCATAGACATCACCGGGGACATGTCAATGACCTATTCTTAAACTTTTATGTCCGTTCCTCTCCCCAATCTAGCATATTTGATTGCCCCTAGATACCAATGAGACTAAATGGAGAGCAAATGGAAACTTTCACTGAAGTAACCTTTCTCCAAAGAAAAAGACTACAGTATCTCCTATAAAGTCCCAAATGAGATATTAATAATGGCCACAATCCAAGACACCAAAGTCTGCAATTAACAATCAGAGACTTCAAGTATTTCTCAAGAACAAATTATCTGCTATCCATATTCATTTTATAACTCTATACTCTTTACTGTTGACTATTGTCTCATCTATTTTTATTTCTCCCGAAGAAATTTTAGGAGAAACATCTTGGTACTTAACTGAAACAACTGAGAACTCAATTAAAATATCCAGAGCAACATCTGAGTGAATGTGAATGTGTGTGGTCGATCCGTAGAGCAGAGACCAGCTGCATTACAAATCCTGCATTAGAAACACGCAGTCCGTAAATTTTCTGAAGGTTGACACTCACCCAAGCTCTCCTCCACGAGTCCCAGAAGTCCAATGACCAGCACGCAGACCCAACGCAAGCAAGTCCTCAAGAGATCCATCTTTCGTGTCTGCAACTCCAGGCAGGGAGCGAGTGAATCCCTCAGCTGTCTGCTCAACACACTCTTGAGTGTGTGTGTGTGTGTGTGTGTGTGTATGTGTGTCCGCTACAGAATGTGCGAAACTGCACACCCCACAGCAGTCTCAATCACGGCTTCACACCGACTGCCCAGCGAGAGAGAGAGAGAGAGAGAGAGAGAGAGGGAGAGAGAAGGAGAGAGAGGGAGGGGAGGGGATTATTCACAGTCTTACACACAGTAGCCTCAGTGTAGTTGGGCCAAACCCCGCCCCCACTTTAAGACCACGCACCCATATTTTCAAATCCCCCTCCCTTTGCCTTTTTTAACCAAACACACCAGTTGCATGGAATACTAGCATACTGTGTCCTGCATACTGTGCAGTGTAAAACTTCTTTTTTTGTGTGTGTAAAAATGTCTTAACTTTTGGCAGCCTGATCAAGTCAAGGTGTTAAAAATCCTATTAAAGATCGCAGGTTAAGTACATTGCATTGTGGGATACAGTATTCCAGTCCAGGACAGTCTGCATACTGTGCATTCTACAAAAACAGACAGTCTGCATACTGTGCATACTACAAAAATAGTACGCATAGTAGTAAGATTGTGCGCTATTTCAAACAGCCACTATTTCATGCTTGTGATTTTGATTGACAGCTCAATTCAAATAAAAATGCATGGTTGATTAACATTTAAACTGGAGCGACAAAAACACCACCACAATACCATTGTTTCTGCAGTTAATGGTACTACAATAAAAATGCAGAACAGGCTGTGCAGATCGGAACAATCCAAACACTTCAAGAAAGGAGAGAGAGAGAGAGAGAGAGAGAGCACTCTAAAACTAATAAACAAGCAAAACAATGAGAAAGAGGTCAAACAAATGAACACGGCTCCCTCTTACTGAGGCTTCTGGATAACCAATCAACCAGTAAATCTGTGAAACACACACACACACATTTCTGCCAAACATAACGAGCTGTGATGGAGGTCATCTCTAAGCTTTGACCTGTGACTCTTCTTCCAATTTGTACTAGGTTGACCTTTAACACATATCAAACCCAGTCCAAAAAAAACACGTACGTTTTGTTCCTACATACTAGGCCACACACTCATTCACGTTAAATATGGTTGTCATTTTTCTTCTAGACACTTTTTCTTGTTCTAGAGTTCAGTTATCAACTGGAGTGGCAACCAAACATTCAGAAGGGCTTTTCACACTTGAGAAAGTTAACCCTGGGTAATTTTAAACCCCGGGTGAACGGAGACCTGGGCTATCTTCGCTGTCATTATACAGAACAAGAGCGGCCTCTAGAGGCCAAATCACTGACACCTTGTGGAGTTTGTTTTGACACGTGAGACGTGAGGTGCGGATTTAAAACACAGAAAAACAAAACAGTACGTGTACAGTACATGTTTTCATATCTTTACAAATGAATTAATTTGTTGACTAAATGCTGGGTTAGTAGAGAAAGAACAGCAGTATGTTTGCTGTCAAGTCTGAAAGGACACAAACATTAGTAGTTCCTCAAGCGGTTAAAACAATGTGACAAAAATACACGCAAGTCTGACCCAAATGATTAATGTCACGATTGTTACCCTCTATTTGCATTCATTTATATCCAGCTGGTCACTTTTATGCATTCGTTAACCAGCGAAGTTGCACATTTAATGCTGGTGACACGAGAAAGCACATTGTATGGTCATGCAGCCGACAAAAACATATAAACAAATCAGAAACACATTCAATTTCAGTTCTTTTTTATCGTCTCTGTAATATATATTTTGTTATTTTGATTAGAAAACCATTGTTCAGAAATAGAAGCAAATGACATGTAAGAGTATAGCACATACAATATACATATGTGTCTATTTTCAATACTATGGCCTTTGTGTAGATATTTAAAGATTGCCATGGTGTCAATGCCTGGCATCTTTAAGCATGACTGTTTGGATTTATATGAAATGGTAACACTTCACAATAAGAATCCATTTCTAGTATTGTAGCTAGAAATTACCAAATTACAACACTTACTAATAAATTGTTAAATTTTAAAGCTACACTGTGTAGGATTTTCTCCCATCTAGCGGTGAAATTGTATATGACTACCAACTGAATATTTCTTTCTAGCCCCTCCCATTCCGAGGGCGTTTTAACTCCTACGGTGGCCGTGTTATTTCAAATCTGCCGGCAGTTGCGAGTAATCTCCCCCTCGCATTCGTCACGGTGCCGCTGAGTGTAAAAACGCGAAAGGCGAAGCTTGAATTTCCAGGTATGTCCCTCTTTGACTAATGTATTTTCAAGATGGATGCGCAACATGGCTGCCGCCATTCGAGGGACTCACTCGTATATATTCTAAATGGCAGATTCTACGCTTACGAGAATACTTGATTAGTTGGTAGAAGTAATTACACATTAATGACCACATATCATTTTGAAAGAACAAAGTGTTTTTTGCTAAGAATCAACTTAAAAAATTACACAGTGTAGCTTTAAAGTTGTATCTGTTAACTTTAGTTAATGCATGAACTAACATGAATGATCAAGGTATAATTCATATATTAATATTTAATATTAATATTTATTTCATGACATCTTAAGGAGTGTTTGACATTGATTTTTGGTCTTGGTGGAACAGATCTGCTACGCTGCTTTTGATTATTAAGTCTAGTAAGTATGGGACTTGCTACTGCTATTACACACACAACACGCTGCTGTGAGCAAGTAAGAAATGCTGCTGCTGTACAATATAGCGTACATGAATTACCTTTTCTATACATGAATTAGCAGTTCTTTACAGGTGGAGGGTTGATGAAACTGCTACAGCAAATGCTGACCAAGTATTTGAAGGTTGAGCAACGAGCTCATTGGCTACTGATACAGCAGGAACCAATCAGCGGTGCCATATAGAGAATGATGTGATTGCAAGCAGATTGAGTTAAGGTCCTATCAGCCTGCACAATCTAGAGTTTGAATGAATGAATGAATGAGGCATTTATATAGCGCTTTTTATAGCATTTCAATTTTCACAAAATTACACCAACATTTTCATATTTACATGTTGTGATCTGTATAGTCACAGCGTGTACATATAACAAAGTCACATGAGACACAGCCATCTTCTAACCGTATACATACTGGGAACTATATTCTCAGAAGGCGAAGCACTGCTACTTCTGCGGAGTGATTTACTCCAACTCTAAGTGAACTCTCTGCTCCTCACCACGGGGCTTCTCAGGTGCTGCGAGCAAATCACTCCGCAGAAGTAGCAGTGCTTCGCCTTCTGAGAATATAGTTCCCAGTATGTATACGGTTAGAAGATGGTTGTCTCATGTGACCTTGTTATTTCTACACGCTGTGACTCTACAAATCACAACATGCAAATTGGAAAATGTTGGTGTTATTTTGTCACTTATTGGGAGCAGTATGCTAGCTGGAGCCGTTTACCTCCAGTCTTTGTGCTAAGCTAGGCTAGCGGTGGGTGCGTCAGACAGAGTTACGGCACGCACGGAGATGAAAAGGGTATGTATGGACTTATCTAACTCTGGGGGATACGGTGAATAAGCTAAAGTCCCAAAAAGTCAGCGTGTTCCTTTAATGTTGTTACCTAATTGTTGCCAATACCCAATTTTACACAGTAAAAGTCACGAGGAACAGCTGTAGCAGAATATGATGTCAGAATTAAATAAAAAAAGAAGGAAAGTAATGAACCTTATGAACTCCTCGCTTCATTTTGTTCACTCCTTGCTGATATAGTTAACTAAACTGCCGTGCTCTACACAGGAATTAGAGAACGAGTGAACAAGTCAACAATGAGGGTAGATTCCTGTGCTGGAGTCGACCCCGACTCTAGGGCTATTCAGAGTCAGAGAATCAACTCTTGGAGTCGAATCCCCATCACTCATTTTATGTTACTTTAAAATGTAAGGACGTAGTTTAGGGATTGGAGCAGAACTACAGTGTTTCTATTTATTTTGTGTCTGTTTATGATGATCAAACGAAAAAATCCAATGTATCAAATCAGCAAACACACATTCCCCACTAAAGCCATAATGGCACCGGCACCCTGACTAACACCCGCCGATCCGTTCCATCTGTTACCCGGCCCACACAACAAACTCATCTTCCAAATGTTTGCTCCTGTTTTCACAGCTGACAGAAGCGATGCGTTAGTCTGTTATAGGAGCGTTTGTCAGCTTTTGGTTCATCCGAGTGTGTGTTTTGATGCCATTAGGAGAGGTGAGTGTGTTGTCGCTGCCATTATGTGGGGTCATAAAGTGAGGTGTTGATTGTCCAAATGTGGAGGTGTAAGAATAAGCAGCAAAAAATAGACCTTCAGCTGTCTGAACAACACACGCATGCTTTCTAATACTGTGATCTCCTAAATAGCACTGAAACTAATAAAAGCATAAACAGTTTAAGCCTGTGGCTGCTCAGACAATGGCTCTGTTCCTAAACCTAGTGAACTGGCTTTGTAAATCGTATTTTAAGGCTGTACTCAAAGATATCTTGGGCAAATTGTAAGGGAGCGTTGCATTTATCTGGGATTGCGTTGAAAGCAATGCATTGCAACAAGCTCAGCGGGAAAAAAAACACTGGCAGACAAAGTGAGAGAATGTAATTATAAATACTTAACACTTTCATACAATACAAGGTTTGAATTTTAAATGCAATTCAATATCAATCAATGTGATCATCAATCATATCAATGTTTATGTGGTTGTAACATCACATATGATGCAGCTCACTATGCTTTGGAGCAGAGCTTCTGTGTGTATGAGTGTGCGAGAGAGTACCTCAAAGGTCAGAGGTCAGTGTAATGACCTGAAGAGCTTCAGCGACCTCACACCTGTTTGAGATCATCCGTTTGGTCACATACCATCAGACACACACACAATATACTCCAGTGTTGTCTGGACCAGTATTTAGCAATGAGCCACTGAACTCACAGCTATCAATAAGCAATGACACACAATGCAACGTCCAATTTGTGAACGAATCATTCATTTTAACTGTTTCTTTGTAATTCAATGTTCAAAACAAGACAGTCTGAATGAATCTAAGCTACGTTCAGAATGGCATACTACTAAACTATTTTTACAGAATCCAGTAAACTGAGCACAGTACTGTATGCTCACTACTACAACATATACAGGACACAACCAGACCACAATGCAGGGATACTAGAGATATTGTATCCCACAATGCAATGCACCTGACCTTCTTGCTTAACGTTTTGAATGCAAAAATGTAATGTCATTTTTACACAAAATTGGGCAAAAAATACAAAATACCTGTTTTAGTTCCAAAATGATGTCTGGGACATGCACATATGTGACGTGCTATTGTTTGAATAATAAGAGGGTGAGTAAATAATGACTTCCCATTTTTGCATGAAAAAAATCTAAGTTTGTCATCTAAATTTATCATAACCGTTTCAACGCACTAAATGCTTGTTGTTTTGCATTTTATTATTGTCTAGATAGAATCAATGGAAATGGTCAACGGCACACAGACAGTGAGGCAGAGCGAGTGTGTGTGTGTGTGTGTTAGCGGGCCGTGAGGGGAATGTGTTAGAGTTCAACATGGGTGAATGGAACATAATCAGCACATGCAGACTGCTCCACATTTATTCTGCTTAAACAAAGACAAACACGCACACACTTTCACACACTAACGAGGGCCACAGCGGCTCCGCTGCCACCTGGCTCATCCCTCCAATTAAGCATTCCCTAACGAGGTGCCAATTAGAGGAAAAGAAAGAATGATACAAAAGCAAAGGGTCGCAGAGGGCAGAAAACATTAAACAGAGAGAGAAAGAGACCGAAAACAAGGCAAGAGGAAGTAATAGCAATTACACATGACAAGACAGAACGCAGACAGAAATGTGTCTGTTTAGACTCTCTATTTGATCTATTTTTACTTTTTACATGTTATTGTCAGGAGTTTGAAAGGCAAATGTTTAACATTTGTAAAAGTGCTAAAAGTGGTAAAAGGAAGCCCCTATTCACATTAAATCGTTCTGGCAGTTAAAGATCATGGTGGTAACAGAAAGGTTGTGGGTTCGAAGTACTCTGGACAGAAATGTATGTATGGTTGGGCTGCAACGATATTAAAATTCTGGGTGATTTAAAGGTACACTATGTAACTTTTGGTGCTCTAGCGGTTAATAAACAAAACTGAATGCGTCTTGCAGATGAACATTGCAGCTGGAGCTACTTCTCTCTGTTTATGTATATGACGAGTCTGGGCTACTCCGCAGTGGTTGTCGTCCCGCCCGGTCTAAAAAAGTATGAATGTAGCCGCGTTTCCATTACCCTCCAAATTGGGCAAATTGAAATTGCGAATTGAAAATACGGCCAATGGAAACACGTCAATTTCGCAAAAACTCCCATTTATCGCAAAAACGTTTTTCCGCTCGCATGAGGGGTTTTTTCAGGCAATTCGAAAAAGAAATATTTCGCAAAACTGCTATGGAAACAGTTTTTGCGCATTTCCAGGTCACCTGACGTAAATGACGCGGTATGTTTGGACAGAATACGATACAGAGTTCTTTATTAAATTCATATAAGACAAAAGAATTACAGGAATAATGGATTCTAAACCTCAAATAAATGCCACAATCAAGACCTCGAAGCAGATCTGAGGGAGAAACACCCAGAAACAGCTCATATGTGCCGCTCACAGGTATAATAAGGGTCGTTCCTTACCATTAATGCTTGGAAAACACACATACATCTCCTTCGATTAATAGTAATGGCTAGTGCAGTGGCTGGGATATACATAAACCTACCAACCTACCATGTTTTTACTGATCGCGAGAGGAAAAAATGAAGTTTTAATCGCATAACATCGGTTAATGGAAACGCCGTCATTTCGCAATAGTTTTTTTGTCGACATTTAGAAGAAAAAAAAGAAGAAAAAAAATTCGCAAAAGTTTTGTGCAAATCTGTAATGGAAACGCGCATTTTAACACTAATTAGTGATCCAGGATATGACAAAAAAACGGTTTGGAAGATGGATTCATGATGTACTCGCTCATTATATACATTTTGTAAAGTTACAAAGTATACCTTTAAAAAAGCCAAAAATAAATACATGATAAACTGATACATGGCCAATAATAAAATAAAAATTCAATACACTTTTATTAAATGAATAGTGATTTTAAAGATTAACTTTAAGTAAATAATGATGACAATGGTAATCTAAATTTAAAAATAGAAGAAATCACTGATAAATAAATAAAATCTTAAATACCGGCTGTTAAAAAATGGGAAATTCACTACGAATGAATTGCAGCCACTTATAGAGTCATTTAGGAACCCAGTTCACACAAAAAAATTAAGCAAATCAGGAAATGGCATAAACATCCCCACATGTTTCAGTCTGGACATCAAAACCTCAACTGTTTTTACACCTGCACGTCTCAACAACAAAAAAAATGTACGCAAATGGATCCTACTTAAAGCGCTGATAACCACCCCCACACAGACATTCCACTAGAGGTCAGGACCTCTGAACATGACCTTCGACCTCTGTCTTAGGATCAGTCAGTCAGAGCACTGTGAAAAAGTCGACTGCCTGTGAAAACATACAATATCCCACCCGGAAGAAAAGAAAGACGGATGAATGGAGTAAAGAGACCAAGAAGAGAAAGGATGAGGAATTGAAGCGTGCATGTGTCTTTACATCAGTCAGCTTAGTCAGACCACGAACCGCCCACTTAGACAGGAAGAGATCGTTTGAGCGATATGTAAATGCGCCAACCACTTTGTTTTGTTTTTGCATGACATTTAAAGGAGGGGTTTATCTTAAAATAGATCATACCATATACAGCTATGGAAAACAAAAGGAATTTACTTGATACTAAATGCTCTAAATGAAATTGTAATTATCCTTCAGAGATTTCATGACACTCATAGACGTTCACTGCAGCAGACTGGGATTTTGTAAATGTGGCAAGTTTGTTTCACAGCAAACTGATAAAAAGATGTGCACTTTTCAAATCTGTGGCCCATATCCAGCCGAATAAAATTTGGAAAAATCTTGCCATATTCTAGAGCAATATGCATCAGACCTGGGCATTGAGGTTTATCTGGTTATTTGATTTTTAGATTAATTGTTTTTAAAAAAGTGGTCGATTCAAAATCGATTCTGAAAGGCCACGAATCGATTTTTTTTCCATATTTATTTATCCATCACCCAAAAGCCAGTATTAGTTTTCCTACATTGTCCATAGGCTTGTTGCCTCCATGTTACAGCTTAATGCTGTGAGATTCTGTTTGTTTGATCTTAAACATAAAATAACCTGATCCTGTTTGATTAAGGCATGCGACTGTTCAATTTTCAGCATACATTTTTCATCTTGAATCCAAATCCTGTCTATTCATTGTATGCATTTGAAATCTAGAGTTGGATTCTGTTTTAATGTACCCAAGTGTACCTAAAGTAAAAAGAGTTTAATATACAGGTTTGTGGCTCTTAATTTCTTTTTAGTAATTAACCACTTGTAAACTTTATGTTCACTGTTCTTTTTTATAAATATAGGATTTGTATTAAATCTATATTCATTAAGTCGAATCGAAAATCGAATCGAAATCGAAAATCGAATCGAGAATCGAAATCGAAAATCGAATCGAGAATCGAGAATCGAGAATCGAGAATCGAAATCGAATCGAGAATCGAAATTGAATCGAGAATCGAAATTGAAATCGAAATTGAAAATCGAAATTGAAATCGAAAACTGAAATTCAAATCGAAATTCAAATCGAAATTCAAATCGTAATTCAAATCGAAATCGGAAATCAAAATCGAATTCGAAAATCGAATTGAGAATCGAGAGCTTGTGAATCAAAATCGAATCGAATTGGAACATCTGAATCGATACCCAGCCCTACCTACCATACTGATACAAAAAAAAGCATCTTTCTCTGTTAAAAGCCATTAAAAGCAGCATACAGCATATGTATTAAAACTTATCCAAATATATATGCAATGAGATCAACCTGATTATGTTATTTGAAATGATTCTTGGGAGTGGGTGGCTGCTACTGAGCTCTTCTGGATTATTGGTAACGTGGTTCTTCAAACGGACTGAGTGTAGTTGAAATCAAACTGACTTTTGGTTTCTACAAAAGCATTTTCATCCCTTAACAGTCTCAGATGGCCACAACAGATCTGTCTTGAACCATTTATGCATTTTCATTACTAATCACTTCCGCAATGAAGGAAATGAATGAGATTTTACTTCCAGAACCTGACTGTTGGGCTCTGTTCCCAATGACACACAGCCCTGGTGTGTGTGTGAGCAGGTGGTGGAGTGGATCTAGGGGTCAGCAGTCGTGCTTCAGCTCCCAAATATAGAGCGTCCGTGTCACAGACTACGAGATGCAGATCTCATATCACGCCACAGTCGACCCTCTCTCTCCCGTTCACACTACCGTCTTTATCCGCCTTCCACAGACTGGCATTCAGAGCAGTATCATGTGTGTAGTGATGTCTGTCTGTTGTCTGTACACTCACCAGAAACATAAAACCACCTCAGGGCCCCCCGAGCATGACCTCTGACCTCTCTTCCTCTCCACAGATATGAGACTCCGGCCCACACTCTCTGCTAATACGGAGTGTGTTTGCGCACATATAGGTTATGGTGTACCTAAAGCTTCCGTGTTGATCACGTTACGGTGGTATAAAGTTTACAGCAGCGAACGCATGCAGCATGTAAGCTAAATCTGTGTTGAGTGTGTGTGACTGTGTTTACCTGCGAAGGTATCGCTTCCCCGCATACATTAGCTCCCACTAACCATCGAACCCTGAGCACTGGAAATCTGTAGGAACAAAACAAATCAAGCACAGCTATTTGAACAAATATGACTTATGGGATCCCATAAAGTATATGGAAGCTTAAGTCACAGTTAGGGCCAGATTTACTAAACAGGGCAAATTAGTGGGAGAGCGCAAAAAAGCCCAAAATTCCAAAAAAAGCGCTGATGGAAGTGGAAAGTTTGCGCGTGATCTACTGACGACACACAAATTAAAGATCCGTATCATTTCCAATCTACCAATTAACATCTTGTTTAAAGGGGTGATGAACTGAGAAATCAAATTTTCCTTGAGCTTTTGACATATAAGAGGTCATCATACTATAAGAATATCCTGTAAGTTTCAGAACTGAAAACTTCCTTGTTAGTCCAATAAAAGCTTTTATTGACACCAGGCACAGCGAACGACAGGTTTTTCAAAGTTGGGATCTATGACGTCAAACGGGTATCAAACACCGCCTCCGCAGAAGAAGATCAACGCCTACTTCAACACTGCCTGTTTAGCCCCGCCCACCGATTCGCGCTTTACATGAAACTCATTATAATATGCAAAACTGTTATCCAATCATAGCAGTGGGCGTTTACTTCCAAGTCTTCAATGCGGCATGCCCATAAAAACCAAACGTTTCAGGAGCAAGGCTCAAAACCAGGGTAGAAAATAGCCTATTACTTATTCATTTTGATGTTTTTGAATGTAAAAACCAAGCGAACTTCATAAGTTGACCTCAGACAACAATATAAAAAAAAATGTAAATAGCCAGTTCATGACCCCTTTAAGACATGCTTTTTTTAGGCAGTAAATACTGGCACAAATACCAGTAAATTGACTAGCTCATCCTTTGTAAAACACCTTGAATGATTCATTTAAATACTCTCCTCCGATCAATTTTGACCTAGAACTGCATATGCAATAAGATCAGCTGCAAAAATAACCCTGTCCACGCCTTTTCAGCGCAGATTTTCAATGTGCGTCTTTAGTAAATCCTAACAGTAGGGTTTTTTTAATGCCAAAAGAGGGTTTGCGCTGGAGCAAGCTGTTAGTAAATTTGGCCCAAAACTATTTTTTAATGTCACTCCATTTTATACACACAAAATATCACATTTTTGTTTATAAATGATGTTTGCTTGAAACAAAATATTATAATACCTTTTTAAATAATAAATGACACTTGCTTTTTAGACTATTTTTAATTTGAATAAAATCGGTAATCACCCAGAACACCCTCATCTAGTGAAATCTAGCATTATCAGTTTCTATTTAAGTAAAATCTATAAAAATCTATATATTTGTAAATATTTTATACAGAGTGCTTGACTCTTGCATTGTCAATACAAGATCTTGACCAAAAATTGTGCTGTTATTTCCATCAAGAGGTGCATCAGTTTTTGGTCAAGATCTTATATTGACAATGCAAGAGTCCAGCACTCTGTAAAGTCTCCTCCAGCACATCCCAAAGACTTCCAATGAATTTAAGCTCTGGACTCAGAGGAGCCGATTCATGTGTGAAAATGATTCTTCATGCTCCTCCTCACAACCATTCTTTCACAATGTGAGCCTGATGAATCTTGACATTGTCATCCTGGAATATGGGCAAGATGTGTCTTCCTACATGTTTGTTTACACTCAATTAGGGTTAGAAGAACTGTTGCCAAACATATATCATGCTACAAATTCATAATCACAGCAATAATGATCCAGTCATAGACTCTTTAAGCATTTGCCTATTAAAATCCAAAACAGCAAAAATGTTGGGCCGGGCAGTGTATGGCACACCAATCGGTTGAGAAAACTGTTAAAGGGTTATTGGCTGATTATTAGCTGCCTGATGCTGTTGATTTCTGATGTCATGTCACTGCATGTTTTCCACCAATCAGATAAAGAAAACAACTAATGTGAAACACAAGACTTCAGACACAGCTACATCAGCACCAGTCACAAGTCAGTCAATGTAATTGAATCTGTGAAAGAAAACCCTGTCATACTGAGAGAGAGAGAGAGAGAGAGAGAGAGAGAGAGAGAGAGAGAGAGAGAGAGAGAGAGAGAGAGAGAGAGAGAGAGGGGGGGGGTTAAATGAGTTAGAGAAATTAGCTCTAATTCAGTCTGGGCTATAACGTGTATGGCAAAAACAAATATTTTTGTAGATTCACGGCTCTATCTGCATCACACACACACACACACACACACACACACACACACACACACACACACACACACTGAATTTACTGCTGAATCAATTTATTTGTGGGCCCTTAAAGTATTATTTGGACACACTTAAAAATATCAGTAACACTTTACAATAAGGTTTCATTTGCTAACATTCATTAACTACATTAGTTAACATGAACTATCAATGAACAATACTACATACATTAACTTAGTTGATGTTAATCTCAACATGTACAGTACTACTGCATTTTTAAAATCGAAAGTTTTATGTTAACTAACATAAGCAAAGGTTAATAAATGCTGTAAGAATATATTGCTCATTGTTAGTTAATGCATTAATTAATGTTATTTTTTTAAAATAATATATATTTTTTTAAATATTCTTGATATTTTGTGTCTAAATGCAACAGCATTCAGTTTTAAACCGTTTTTATCAGCTTTTTGCTCAAAATGTTGCTTTTTTTATGAAACTTACCCACATTCAAGTGTTGATAAAATATATATTTTGATATATTGCATGTTCAGATATTCAGACAACAAAATATTCTGGGGGCCATGAAACTTTTGTGAAAATAATCAAAAATGCAAGCGGTGGCTGGCAGCTTTTTCTGAAAAACATTGGCAGTGAGTTAAGAGTTAAGATCCACATGCTTTCCAGGGCCACTGTAAATTACATCTATCTTTAATATGGCACGGATGAACGATGCAAATGAAGCATGAAGAGGTCACTTGTGGTGTCCATATTTGTGTTTCTTGGTATTCATTGAACGTGTAACAAAAGACAATCCAAATGTCCCAATTAATTTGCTGATGCTGATGACAGGTGCACATCCTCCATTTCGAAATTACCCATAATTCTCTGCTGATGAACCTGAATGACTAAGCCATCCCACACTGTAGGAATCAAGTTTTCTGCTTTGAATAGTTCATCAAACCAGCAACATATTAAACTTCTGCAACATGGACTTTTTTTTGTCCTTTTTTATCATCCGCCGAGTTTAATCGCAAAAAAAATACACAGCAGAGAACTAGGTGTGTTTGTTAACACTCTAGAGGAAAGGGGAAAAACACACACAAACCTGCCAATGCAGTCAGTGCAACACACACACACACACACCTCAGTCGTGCTGAACCACAGGGGAAAGACTTCACAGTGCATTGGCTTTTACGGCCATCCCGTTTGGCAGTTGGGTAAAATATTCCGGAGCTAAAATTAGCAGCACGGCACAAAGACCCTCATTGAGAAGAACGTCTGGCACGGAAAGTAAAATCACAGCGAACCTGTCCAAACCGTAAGATAGCTCAACAGCTCCCGACGGTTTACCACAAGACCACATCTCCAGATAAACCTTCCCGAGAGCGAGGTGAATCTGATAGCGCCTCAATCAGACTCAGAATCCGTATGATGACGCGCTCTAATCCGTAGCGCCGGAACACCGGTCACCTTGGAAACTCCAAGGATTCCCTCAGAAGTCCCTAAGTGTGTGTGTGTGTGTGTGTCTTGTAGACGTCTCTATTTCAGCGCGAGTCACTGAAGGATTATACTCACATCTCTTCTTTCACGCTGAGCTTTAACACACACAGAACAACATTGGCTCTGTTGAAAGCTGCTATTGTTCAAGTAGATACTCCAGAACAATAGACGCCATCAGCAAAGCTTCACAACACCACTAATATATCAGCCTATTACACGTTACAAATTAGTACACTGATATATGAGTTTATCTATGGTGATATCTGAAGAGCCCATTAAACATCAACCAGCAAAAGAATGCTAAAGCAGCCAATCAGAAAAGCACTTCGGTTTGTACGCTCTCTAACATACATGGTTTTGCTATTTTAAGTCATAAATAAATCTCATACAACTTAATGATTGCAAATGAGACTTTGTTCAAAAACGTATTAAATGAGCACTTATTTTTCTAACAGTATTGAAGAATATTCAGAGTTCAATGTTGATTAACACAAAAATATATGTTCTTAAAAAAAGAGAAACTTGATTGGAGGTCAAATGCTTACTGTTGCAATAGTACAGCCATGAGACGTATAAAACAAGCATTTTAGCGTTCTTTTTTTTTACACCAAACTTTCTGTGTGAAGACAGTGCTGTTAAAACTAAGGCTGTGTGTCCAGCAAAGAGTTTTTAGCCAGCTCTTCTGAAAACGCCTGGCTGTTGTTGTTGTTTTGACCACAAAAAAGCACATGTGTTATGACGCATGGAACGAGTTGATGTTGTTGTTGAACCTAATAATAAATGACTATCTTGTCAATCTAACAAGAAAGAAAAAAATCTAACAACTCTTTCCACTCATCGTCTGTGAAGTGGTGCAGGACAAAGTTGTTGTTGTTTTTGTCAGTTAAGAAGTTTTGGTTGCTATGATATGAAATATCTGTGGAAGTGTAACTAGGATCTGATTTTGCAGAGTTTATTTGATTTTTAGTTTATTTCTGAATATAAAAATGTCGACACATTGTAAAAGTACTATCTCTGTCCTTTGTTTTAAGTGATTTTGTTCTGATGTTGTGCTTGTTGTTGTTGTCTGTTGCTGTTGTACAAGCAGGACGTGGCAGTTGGTCGGTGTGATATTTGTCCCGCCCCTCCTCCACTGTGATTGGATGGCTGGGCAAAAGTGACAGTAGGGAGGTTTACATAGAGCATTGTATTCCAACTGACCATTATTAAACATGAATGAACATAAGGAATGTTGTTTTAACGTGGAAAGACGTCAATACACACCGTTTTTCAAGTTAAAATCCTTCAACGTTAATCTACTAACTCTCCTGACTGCTTTGTCGATAAAATGGCGGATTCGGCGGATGGCGGATTATGATTGGTCAGATCGCCTGTCTATCAAACTCCCTGCAAAGGGTCAATCACAATCAGTTTAAAAGTCCAATCCGGATGAAAATGTTCCATGTTAACATTTCAATCGGAATAAAAAAATGGCCAAACCGACTGAAATTTCAGTCTTTCGCTTTGAGAGGGGTGTGATAAACCTTTTTAATCCAATCGATAAGACATGTAAACACTTGATCTGATTGAAAACCGAAACTGGAAAGTTTTGCGCAAAATGGCGTATGATGCATGGAACGAGTTGATGTTGTTGTTGTTGAACCTAATAATAAATGACTGTCTTGTCAATCTAACAAGAAAAACTAATCTAACAACTCTTTCCACTCATCGTCTGTGAAGTGATGCAGGACAAAGTTGTCCCACAAGTGCTTGGTTCGGACTCTCATCTGCAGACGCCTTGTTTTGGGTGTGGGAATGAAAGTATTAAGGCACAAAGATTCATGTGCTTGTTGTCTCCTAATTAGGACCCAAAAAAGATAGATATTAAGACTGATTTTTAAAACAAAGAAAAGGAGGATGATTAGTATTCGACAACAGAGGGAAACTCTGTATATTCCTGCAGTGTGCGCATGTCAAAAGATGAAATCTGATTTGAAGCTTGCACATCAACCCGATCACTTTATTTAGCATTTGTGTAAAAACTGTTTGGAATCATCTATCGGATTGAAATCGAAAACAAAAAGTGTCCAAGTAAACTTGGCAAGTGAAGAGTTCTGCGTTTTACCCCAAATATATCATTTTTGCAACTTCCGGAAAAAATGTGAAATGAAGTAGATGTTTAGCGCCCCTTTTTAAATAAGCAGTGCTCCCACTGTAAACCGTTGAAAAAAATAAGCTGGCCTTACAAAAAAATGCGCTAAAATTAATCATTTTAGTAATTGAAATCAAAAAATAATTCTGTCAAAAAGTCAAAAAAAAAAATTGGTAATGCCACAAAAGCTGTCGATTGATGTTAACTCTTATTAGACCTGAAATATGGTAGATTCACAGTTTTTAATTCTTAGCCTCAGGTTGGCATAACAAAACCAGCCTTATTGCTATTCAAAACCCGCACAATGACGGCAAAAACTGTGTAAAAGTAGCCCAATTGGCAACACAGCTTAAACTGTCCATTTCTGCCAGTTTTGACCCATTCAGGCCAATTTCTGACCAGTTATGAGTATGATAGGTGGACATTATTGCATTTTAAGGAGGATCAGCCAATCACAGTGCTAAGGAGCCACAGCCTCTTCCAATGACGCCACACTTTAAAGAGAAAAAATTGGATGATGCTGATAGATGCTGAAACTATGTCAGATGGAGGCAGCGCCATCAGTCAGGAAGAGTTTATGTGCACGTGAAAATGATGTATACTGCATCTCGGATAAATGGGTATTGATAAAAATCAAGATAAATGGGTTATGTGAGGGCTATCCGTCAGCAGTCTATAACTTTATAAGTGCATATGTGAGTAGTGTCAGACATACACATACACACATACAGCCTTGATCACCATTCCTGCCCCTGAGACAGGAAGTAATGAAACTCAACTAGCATAAGCTCTTTAACAGACATGAGCAGTGGAGTGGGGGTGTGGCAAACCGCAAGCCTGCTAAATCAATCTTAATAGCCAATCACGAACATATAAGAGCACAGCAGGGCATCTGTGTAATGTCCCATGTGATAACTAGATTACAGTTTCTGCAGCAAATGTGAATGGTGCTTGCCTGCACTAAACTCTCTGCTATGATGCTAGGGTGCATTTATTTGTATTAAAAATACAGTAAAAACAGTAATATTGTAAAATATTATTACTGTTTATTCTGTCTATTGTAATACATGTTCAAATGTAATTTATTCCTGCGATTAAAGCTGAATTTTCAATCACATGATCCTTCAGAAATCATTCTAATATTCTGATTTGCTGCTCAAGAAACATTTCTTATTATTATCAATGTTCAAAACAGTTGTGTGGCTTCATATTTTTGTAGAAACATGATGCATTTTTTCAGGACTCTTTGATGAATAGAAAAAAAGACTGCAAAATATTTTGTAAGAATGTCTTTACTGTGACTTTTGATCAATTTAATATGTCCTTGTTGAATAAAAGTTTTTTAAATACTTTTTTATATAAATATAAATACATATTTAAATATATTTATTTTCAGTTAAAGAGTGCTAATCTCACAATTATAAAGTGCTTCTGTACACACAGGCATCGAGAAAGCTATTCATTTCTAGATTGTCTTTCTTTCTTTTATCTCTCTCCTCAAAGCGAGAAAATAGGTTTGTGGGTCGTGGGGATGGGTGGTTTTACGGTATATTACGCACAGAGGTGGAAATATGTCATTTAGATGTACTGTTTATGCCACAGAAGACAAATTTGGACAGCTATGAGTGGACAAAACAGCTTTACATTATGTACACATGAGCGTATCAAAGAAAGATGAAAGGCACATTTTGGAAACAATTTGACGCACTAATATATTATAGAGTTCAACTGATGTGCGAACATGTAAGGATCGCATAACCTCAAACGTGACTCATTCAATCCAAATCTAGTGTTAGAACTATCTATTTTACAGCATATTTTACTATTTTGTTTTGTTATATATTGTGATATGTGAACCTGGATCACAAAACCAGTCACAAGTCGCATGGGTATATTTGTGGCAATAGCCACATGTGACCATTGTGTGGGTCAAAATTATAAATTTTTCTTTTATGCCAAAAATCATTAGGATATTAAGTAAAGATCATGTTCCATGAAGATATTTTGTACATTTCCTACCGTAAATATATAAAATATTTATTTTTGTGAGTGAATGCAGCACAATCGCGAACATAAATGGAGAACTTTAAAGGCCATTTTCTCAATGTTTCGATTTTTTTGCATCCTCAGATTCCAGATTTTCAAATAGTTGTATCTCGACCAAATATGATCCTATCCTAACAAACCATACATCAATGGAAAGCTTATTTATTCAGCTTCCATTTGATGTATACATCTCAATTTCCAAAAAATGACTCATGTGACTGGTTTTGTGGTCCAGGGTCACATATGAATAATCATCTTTCATTCACTTTTAAACCAAGAGAAAATACTAAAATAAGGTTTATTAGTATCCAGGAATAGATATTACCACATGGTTATATTATATAAACCACTTTTTCCACACAAAAAAAAACAACTGATACAGACTGCTACCGTCATAAAAAATTACTCACACCATGATATAAGATTTGGGTCATACCGCCCACCCGTAGTGGGTGGATTGCAGAGAGTATTTGCCTTTTGGACAATGGAAAAATGACTGACTTTTATGAGTGTGTGTGGTGTTTTATTCGGCTGGTTGCCAAATCTTTTCAGAGAGACAGTAAAATACCTGACAGCCATTAATCATAAAGCGCTCCTGGGATTTAAATGGCTCAATTTCCTCTTGATCTATATCTCTTTTCAGCAAGGGATAATATCAGCCCTGCAGACACCAGTGATCTCTCTGTCACTCGCTTATACACACACACACACACCTGGGTCAATGGGAGGTGTGTGTGATCGTATATTACCTGAGGAATGTGCCGTGATAACATTATTTCCTGTATGATAAATCACTCAGTTGAACCTGAAGCCTTTATAGACTCGCTAAACTCCAGATTGGAGATTCTCAAATGCTTTAAATCTGTAGCTTTATCAAAAAGAGCTACTGGGGCCTGCAGAACAACGGCTGAGGTATCACAAATGAGATCTCATTACTATATCTCAATCGTTTCTCATAGACTACGAGATTAGAGAGAGCAAACTGAACAGAACACCATGGAACGACATGAGGTTGAGTAAATAAATTCAATAAACTTGACGTTCTCCAGCAGTTTATAATTTACAGGCTAAGGATTTGTACGAATATTTTTTGTATATTAAGAGTATCCTTAAAATTACAACTAGGGGAGTAATGATTCATTGTTTTCTCGATGCATCGATTACAAATCCTGCCGATGCATTATGTATTATGTATTATCTTGAAACTTGGATTTTTGAATCGTGACTTTAGACGGTGCACTCATATTACTATGAACAGGAGAAAGTGCAACGCGAAATATGACGGAATAGGCCCCGCCTTCTAAATAAAAGAGCCAATTGCCAATTGATTGATTTGATTGACAGGATATCTGACCAATCATAATCCGCCATCAGCCATTTTGTTCGACAAAGCAGTCAGGAGAGTTACTAGATTAACGTCGGTGGATTTGAACTTGAAAAACGAGTGTACTGACGTCTTTCCACAGTTGAAACAACATTCCTTCTGATTTTCATTCATGTTTCTTTGATGCTATAAATTAACCAGAAGGAAGAGATGATCGGTTCACGAGCAGCTTTAACTGAGGCTCTACAGCGATCTGTCACGACACTTTAAAGAGCCACAAAATGGTATTTATTGTTTACATTTCTTTAAAAAAATGACCAAATTTGACAGTTGAAACTTTGTTTCGTATAATTTTGCGGCATGGCTTGTCAGACATAGCAACAGTAACTAAAGGGGGCGGGTCTTTGCGAACGGTCAACTAGTAAAGTCATTGCGTCACTGCAGCTGCTGTTAGAAGCTCCACTTGCTATAGAAACAGACGCACGCTTATGACTGCACATGCGCATTGGCAAGTCCAGCATGAAAAACTTTCTCTTTTTTTGTCACGATTTGAGCATTTAGAAAAAAAAATTACGAGACAGTCGTCAGACTTCATTGACGATTTCAAACAAAAAATCTTGGTGAATGGCTTTGGAGAATTTGATGTTTCCCCATTCAAAGAGATAGGAGCTGCACTTGCACGACTGAAATAGCTGCCTGAGAGGCGTTTCAAAGATGGCCGCCAAGTGAAATGACTTGACTTAAAGGGTTTTTGGCATAGTGCAACAACCTGCACACCTTCACAACTTACACTCAAAGACACCTGCACCTCTTTCACACCTTTAATAAATAAGGGAAAAAAAATATTCGCCCACCCCCTACTATGAAGGAACTTAAAAAAATACAGAATCAAACTGAATCAAATCTCATTGTGAATTGAATCATCATGATTTTACAAAAAAAACATTCCGGTGTCAAATCGAAAACCTATGAATTTAGAATCAACTCGATTCCCCTAATTACTACCCCATAAATTATTTTATGTTTGAGCTTGCCACAACTAGAAAAAAATATATTATTAGTTATAAAAATGTCCATGGCATTTTAAGATTTTATTAATTTTCATGACTTTTCCAGATCTGTAAATCACACCATAAAAATAATAATAAAAATGAATATAAATATAAAATTAAAATATATATCCAGGTTTTATAAGACCATGGGAGTCCAGGTTCTTCAAAGAAAAAGAAAGTTGACAAGAGGATGAAAAATCTTATACTTTTACTCAAATCTTACTCTTATACTAAATATCTTGACTTTTTTTTACTTATTTTAAAGCTTTTGTCTAATTTTAAATCAATTCACCTTGAGGCCCCCTTGCTGCCTGGTTAAGAATCACTGAGCTAATCCATGCCAATATTTTTCAAATTGCTAACATTGAAACAGTAACTTTACACCTTGAGATTCATAATCCACCTGAAGAATCAATACTCCCCACCTTTCCAATATAAGGACGCTCCATAACCAGTCTGCTGTCAATCAGAAAGCAGATCACCTGTGAAGAGAAAACACACAATCAAATACGCCCAAATCCCAAAAACTTTCCCTACATACTACACAAATATACATATGTATGAACACTAGCACATAATCCTCCAATAAATATTGAACTTCTGGGCCTGGCACATCCCTTGAGTCAAATGATGCAATCAATATGACATAAACATGAATGTGTGTGAGTTAATGTGAGCAGTAGTGTCAGGGCGAGGTTGAGACTAATGCAATTTAAACAGAGACTCCCTTTGAGTCTCTCACACACACACACACACACACACACACACACACACACACACACACACACACACACACACACACACACACAACCACACTTACATACACACACAGCACGTCTACGTTACATTCCGCTAGTCATATTATTATCATGCTGAACCCAAAGTAAAAATCGAAAAAATTCTAAATAGCTAATGACACCCGAACACGGTGTCTACACTGCAAGAATGCTAGTTTTGTTGACTTGGCACACTAGAAGTTTAGACAGTGAGCTTTTTTTTTATTTGGCAGTCTCTTTGACAGATCGCTTTGTTGATATTTCAAACTGAAGCATTTAAGATATGACGCCTTTGCACACTTGCACTTCAGACAGCTTTGGGGTGTTGTTATAGTTAACTAAAACTAAAATCATTTTTCGGTGAAATATAAAAGTGAAATAAAATCAAATATAAATATTATATGAAAAACTTAGACTAAACAAAAATGAGAGCTGCCTTGGCAACTACCTTTTAAGGTTTAAAAATAAAACTGAAATAAAATACATTAGTGATATACAGTATAAAAATATTAAAAAACCCAAAACTAAAATAAATATGAGTAACATTGGTTTTTAGTAGTTTGGTCGACTTTGCACACTGTGCTGACTAACGCAAGCATTCTACTGTTGTTTTACTTACTATCTATAGGGGCTTTCGCACCGGAGGAACCTTTTCATAGTTCCTAGCACTATTGGCTAAAGTTCCCGGATTTTGGTGTGTTCGCACCGTGAACTGAAACTAGGAACGATTTTAGCTCCTACTTTAGAGTAGGGTCTAATGGTGCGTTCAAGTCCTCCTGGGAAGTTCGTAGGCTACTTACGAGGTGGGAAGTCGATGTGCGTTCATGACGGCATGTGCGTTCAAGTCACTTTCGTCTGAGTGAGATGGCGGTGTCATTTCTCTTAATTAATTACACAAAAATAGAGCAAGCTTCTTAAACTCTAGTAACAAAGAAATGTGCATCAGGTGTGCTTTGGTTTTTTATGTTTTTAATTAATTTATGAAGCCACTGCAAACTTTATCGTTACATATTACATTGTTATATTATAATGGCATCATATTCTGTCCAGGCAATAAGCTTACTTCGATGTAAATAGAAAAGTCTAGCAATATCACTGCTAAATACCTTTAACTATTGTGGTATTTCACCATGTTTCTCACTGACACGCCCCCCACTCGTAAAGATCGGGGCTTAAAGAAAATCCCGAGCTTCCCACTCGTATATTTACTCCAGAAACTAACTCTACGAACATGGAAACCAGTGATACATGGACCTCTTAACCTTTACGCCAGAGCTGCCAACTCTCACGCATTCAGCGTGAGACTCACACAATTGACACTTTTCACACGCCACACATCAATTTTCTCACGCACAGAAAAATCGCGAAGCAAAGAGGACACGGAGACCGACAGACAAGACAGAGCAGGTTACTTAAGTTATGATATAAAAAAATCTCAGCTCTCAGATTCTGTCACTTTTATTACGAAATTCAGACAATATACCGTTTTGGCGCTTGTAAATGTGACGCGACAGATCCCTAGCGGCACGTGAACCGAGCATATCCAGCTAATAGTAAATAAAGACGAATGAACACAGTTGAAAGATACAGTACAACTTACCGAAATGTATATTCCTCATACATCATATCGACCAATCAATCAAACAAAGGGGTCAATGAAACAGCTGGAGAACAATTATGTCACATAACATTTACCTCAGGAAAGCCATTTGATGACCATAATATAGGCTATAATAGCACGTTAGTTGGCTAGAAAAAAAGCTATCGAGAGTATTTTGCTAAATATGTGTAGTATATTACATATTTATTATATTTTTACTTATATCATTAAATAAAGTTGTTATTATAATACAAATATATATATATTTTTTTTTTTTTGTTTATTTATATATATATATATATATATATATATTTAATTTGTGTTATTTTTAACCTAATACTGCCAGCTGATAGGGCTCTCTATGTTTACAGCATTAGGTGAGTTGTTTTTTTCTTGAGAAAAATTAATGCCTATCTTGTGTAGCCTACCTAATATTTATCCAAATGAGTCAATATTAAATCAAATCACAATAATTGAATTCAAATAATAAAAAAGTGTAGCTTACCAAAAATTGTACCATGTAAACATTGTAACATGTTGTCACTAAACCTAATAAAATTCAGTTTAGTTACTAAAATGTTTTGACAATCACAATACACTTATAGTTTTAGTTGAAATTTTAGTTGACAAAAAACTCCCGACAATATAAGCTGTGGAAAATTGTAAGTAATCTAGGAGCTTTATACAGCTTTTTACAGCGGATGCCATTGGAAACAAGGCAATACTATCCCTCACAGCCTCACTTTCATACCTGTCGTGGCGCTGCTCTGAATAAGGTCTATGCAACCAGGAAAACGTTTCTAGGGGAACCATTAGTTCTCGGGGAACTGGTGGCTCATTCCTAGAACCCGGAGCGAAAGTCCCTTATGCTTTAGACAGTAATATAAACGACCTTGACGATTATCATTTAAAGTCAGCAAGAAATGGACGTATTTTAAATATTTCCCTTTATATAACACTTTTAAAATGATACAGTGTTTTTAGTCTTTTTCGTGGATCTGTGTGAACGGGGATCAGTAGTTGGCGATGTCACTTTGTAAAGAAACTACCCGCCTATAGACTGAACACGTAATACACGTCATGTAAATAATGTAAATACATGTAAATAAACGACTAAAACACATACAAAGTTTTCGTTTTTAGTTGAAAAGTGTAAACGGCCAATTAACTTAATTGAAAATCAGAAGTGTTGATTTGGCAACTAAGTGAAATAAATAGGCTTAAGTTGAAGTATAAACATTTTATTTACTAAAGCAATATAGATTTTTTTTTAACTAATAAAAAATGTTAAATAACAAAAGCACAAACTAAAATGAATATGAAAACTGAAAATATAAAAATAAAAGCTAATTAAAAGTTTTAATAAATAGTATAATAGTATAAAATAAAATAATACGGCTTTATCGAACTTATCATCTTTTGACTGGATTGTGAAAAGTGAGAGATGTATAGGCATGGAGGCAGATCTGAATGCAACTGCATCGTGCCGTTGAATACGTCACAGATGTCTAGAGTCGTTTCACAGGAAGAGCAAGTTATGACACTTTGATTAAAAATTACAGTGTCAAAAAATATGAACAAATATAAATATCTGCACCACTGAATCATTCACAATATGACCAGTAACATGCATTAAGAAAATAATCAGGGTCACTTTTGAATTCAGTTTGACTTCTCTAGTTTTTATCAAATTTGTGCGCTTGCACTGTAGATGGGGTGTACTGCTACTCACACATTCCATCTTTCTCTCTCATACACACACTCACATCTGCTGTTCGACTCTGGCTGGTCGTTGAGTCTTTCCTGCCTAGTCCCATGACGAAAGGTGGGGGGTGAGGTAAGAATTGGATGCTTTATGCCATATGGTCACACACTCTCCAACGTGAACTCCACATAACACACTGACACACAGCTGGACCTGATTAGTGTGTGTGTGTGTGTGTGTGTGTGTGTTTGTGTGTGTGTGTGTGTGTGTAGGTGTGTGTGTGTGTGTGTGTGTGTGTGTGTGTGTGTGTGTGTGTGTGTGTGTGTGTGTGTGTGTGTGTCTGTGTGTCTGTGTCTGTGTGTGTGTGTGTGTGTGTGTGTGTGTGTGTGTGTGTGTGTGTGTGTGTGTGTGTGTGTGTGTGTGTGTGTGAAAGCTCACATAGTTTCAGGTCTCTCTGTTCATCCGTGACATTGGGCCTACAGTCATATCAGTGAACTTGTTTTGATATCACACACTTGTTTTGATACTGTTCTAAAATGCATTTTCGTAATTAAAATAAAGCTTAAAATTAAATAAAAATTTTAGATGAACAACTTAAAATAAAAAATAAAAAATGTTGCAACTAACTGAAATAAATAAGTGTGAGATAAAGTACTAAAATTACTAATACTGAAAAAAAATAAAGAGAAAGATAGAGAAATATATATATATATATAGAGAGAGAGAAATATAGATAGACAGAGAAATATATCTATATTATATCTATATATATATAAATGACAAAAAAGCACATAACTTAATAAAACAAAGTAAAAATATAAAAAAAGCAGATAAAGAATATTAATAAATACTATACAAATATATAGACAATACTAAAACAAAACTTTAATAAACACAAGAACACGTCTTAGGCTAAGTAAATTCCCCTCTGAAAACACGCCTGAAAAGAACGATTAATAGTCTAGTATGTAATTAATAAATCATGCTCACATCCCTCGAACCAATACACCTCCAGTGTTTGCCATTAATTACATAGACCGTGGCAGCCCGCCATAGTCTAATCTGTGCCGCCAGTTTCATAACGACCCGGAAATATTTTAAAACCTCTCATGATAACATAAAAAGTCTCTAACATTGTTTTGCGCCATTGCTTTGGCAAAGTATTTGTCAAAATCGACAGTGCGCTATGGCTTTGCGCCCTTACCAAATTGCAAAAGACTGCGATTTAATTAAATAAGTATATAGTCTGCTTGTGATGTGAGAATGATACATCATCAATAGCCGCGTTTCCACTGTCGGGCCAGGGCCGGGCCAGGGCTTTAAACGGGCCGTGCCGGGCTAACAGCCTCGGGCCAATAGCACCGGGCATGCGTTTCCACTGTCGGGCCAGAAGCTCCACAGCGCTTCACTAAAACACGCCCGTAACACGCCTCTCTGGGACAACGTCACACTAACCCATCATTTCACCAACAAATGGAAGTTTTATCAGAAAACTAATCAGAAATCACTGGAAACAGCGTTGAAAACAAACACGATAAAAGCGGCCGTTTGCTAGCTTTTTTTTTGTTTGTTTGTTTAGCAGCTACTTGAATATTTAAAACCCAAGCATCGATGTTTTACCACAGGTTTACAATAAAAAGTGATACATTGATCATAATGAATTAATTTATGTAAAAATTGCACATTAGTCACTCAGAAATAAATTACCGTTAGGTCTATTTCACAAAAGAAAGAGGACACACTTACTTTTTCAGTCGCGTCTGTTTCTTTATCTGGTAACTTAGTTACAGGACATATTTACATCACATTTAGAAAAAAATATAATTTCTACAAATATATGCCATACGACCTGAGGAGCTTTAGCACTCTCTCGACTCCCATACAGATATTTTCTGTCAGAGAAACAGAGGAAGCTCCCGAAAAAAAAAGTTACTTTATTTTTTGATAGTCCGGTTTAAAGAGACGAGACGTAGGCTATGACAGATCAAATAAAAACATGACTGTGATAGCCTTTAAGATTGGTCTTCAAGCGTTCGCTATGTTGTTTTTTTTACTATGCGTATCTTCAAGCGTTTACTATGGTAACGGCTAGCGCGCATAGTCTTTTGCATCACAAACAGAAGGCATTCAAACATGAACGCGATTTAAATTATTTTATTTTTAAGTCTTAAATGCTGACAGAATCATCCGGCGCTGCCGTCTCCCAACGGTAAACTCATCCTCTGTTGGTAACCACTCCTCTAGCCCGAGCTGGCCCGCTTTGGCCCAAGGTATTCGACGGGCCAGAAATCCTGGCCGTTGGCCCCGAGTAAGCCCCGATCAAGCCCCGGAAGTGACAGTGGAAACGCGACTGGCCCTGGCACGCACTAGCACGGCCCGGCCCTGGCCCGACAGTGGAAACGCGGCTAATGTCGGGCCAAAACCTTGTGTCTCTATATTTCGTCATTTTTGTTTTATAAAATGAATGCTATTGGTCATCCTTTACGTCTGTATGTGGGTTTTACAAATATTTAAAGCAGGGCTATGCAGTTTCGGGAATTTCTTCGCTGTATTCTCGCTTTTTGCTCACAGGTTTCTCTATAGAGCTCCCCCTACAGCTTTGGAATAGATATTTGACAACACTGTCGAAAAACTCGTTGGCGACTCTCAGATACCAGAGGCTAGTAGATCAACGACATCAAAGCAGATGGGACATTCTTTAAAACATCTTCTTCATTCGGGTTCGAAGTTCGAACAGCGTGAGGGAGCGCAATAATGACAGAATTTTAGCCGATTTTTTTGCCGTAAAGCAATTTGTTACATCGCGAGACCTGATATCACGCGATATTTCCTGGCGGCCCGCCGGCCCAAAGTTGCAAGGGTGGTTTTTCGGCTCACAGGCGCTTGGGGGTGCGAGACGACCACCATTCAACCCGAAAAAGGTCATATAACTATTCCAATGACTCTGAAGCTGTTCCGTTAAGGTAAAAAAAAGTTACTTAGTTCACCTTTAACCAATAAAAAACATTTAAAAGAGGTTGTGAATAAACCTTGTTCATCCATTGGCTCCTCAAACTGTCAGTCAAACCTCATAACTCCACCCCGCCTCCATTTAGAATGTGCAGAGCCCAGTTTGGAGATCTCTGCTTGTTTGCAATCCAAGGGTAAATAAAGAACTGATGTTTGAGTAAAGCATTTCTTTACTCAAGAAACACAATGTACACAAAGGCTAATGTTTTTTGTATTTAAAGAGCAGAGAATATTAAGCCCTATTCGGATTAACTTTCCAAGGGTAGATGGAGTAATGTAAATTTACCACAGGACGTCTGTAATATTAATGGCCAATTCGCATGGGATAAGATATCTCAGTAAAACTAGCAGAAGTGGGAGAGTAACTCGATTTGCGCATCGCCATCACCCTCCAAACACATATAACCTATATTTATATACATAAAACAGTTAGGTCCGATCGAACGATGTATTAATTAACTTCAGATTGGATTGTGTTAGTAACAGGCACTTAACACTAAAAGATGTGTCGTGCCTCTAACAAGTGCTTTCGATCTTCTTTCTGATCAGAATGGTGTGTGGAAAACACTTGAGTTTTGCCACAGACTCGTCCCAGCGTCTAGAACGCAACTGAATGCTTTTTCAAGCGTCTCCATTCTTGAAAAAACGCGGAAAACTACTTTTAATCACGAAATGACGAAATATTTACGTACATATTTACAGCGGGTCTATTCAAAGTAATTAGTATTACCTGAGGTAATTTTTCCGGGCCTTTTAACTGAAGGTAGAAGTCGCCGTAATCTTTACTGACATTGTCCGTAATGACAGAAAATCACAGAGAAGCTCTCGTAACTATTACTTTACCCCACCTCTCCATGTTAAACTAGTCCCGTCCGAATAGGGCTTTAGTCTGCTATTTGCCGTCTAGTTGAAGCAAGTTTTAAATATCATGGGCATAGCGCTTCATCTTTTGTATCATGAGTTATCAAAACTGTGCCGTGGCACAAAAAAAAGTTTGAGAAACACTGATGTAGTTTTAGAAGCGCATCGCTGCTTTATGTAACTGCTAAATCTGCTGTTCCACAAGCGCCACCTACTGGCACAGACTGATTTTGAATATTCACCCATATTTGACCCATATTTTTACGCAGCATACAAACAGTGTTGTAAATGTTATCGACAATATACATTTCTACATAAATAATTGGCAGGGAGCTAAAAAAAAAAGTCTATATGGGGTAGCAGGGTCTACCATAATGCTGTAGCCTTTGGTTATCTTAAGGCGCCCCTGACTACAGGCTCACAAAATCCTTTTGCGAAACATATACTATATTCTAACATATTTCTTTAACATGTTTTACAAAGAAACAAACAGCAACTTATATACAACACAGTGAAATCAAGCTGTGTTAAACTGATGACATAGTGTGTGAACTGTGCTTGAGTCAACAATTGTTTCTTGTGTTCAAGAAAAAGATGGTTCATATAAGTCAAAACTCAAGATGTCTAATGGACACAAACAGTCCAAATCCCCTATTATCCCTAGAGAAAGTTGCTCCTGTTGGGATTACTCTCTAAGTGCTGAAAGAGTAGAGGCTATCAAGATAGTGTGAGTTAACTCCTTATCAGAGCAGTTAAAAGTTTCTGTCGCTGTATCATATTCCCACCAGACGTGTCCCGGACACCATATATCATGACAAAATCACCACTGCAAACCGATCCAGTTTGTTAAAGGAATATTCTGGTTTCAGTACAAGTTAAGTTCAATCAACAGCATTTGTGGCATAATGTTGATTACCACCACCACAACAAAAAAAAAAATCTACTTTTCTTAAGAAAATTAAGCAAAAATATTGGTTAGAGTGAGGCACAATGGAAGTGAATGGGGAAGATCAGTCACCATGAAATCAAAATGGACAATTCTTGTTTTTAACGGACTATTATGGATGATTTATCCATGCACATCATTATTTTTTTAAGATTCATGTGCCCTTATAATCTTGAATCAACATAACTTCTCTATGCATCTCTTCTGACGTGTTTCCTGTTATTACTGTAAAGCTGCTTTGAAACAATCTATACTGTAAAAAGCACTATATAAATAAAGGTGACTTGACTTGACTTCAGTGGCGCGAGGGTGGGACAATATCCTCTTCCCAACATTAAAAACCTCTCACTGACTCACATGAGATGGCTCCAGCAATAGCAAACCACAACGACCCACGATTCAATCCATTTCCAATGGACAAAATGAAGTCCCGCCCAACATTTTTTCTTGTTTGAGAAGCCGTTTCACTCAGATATACATCATAGGGAAGAAAAAACTTCCTTTAATATGGTCACTGTTTCAATAGTATAGTCACATGACAGAAACGATAAGCAGATTTGATGTTAATGTGAAAAAAATGGCAAATGAACGTACAGTAATATCTAATTGTACAACTTCATCGCCATGACTGTGCAACACCATAAACCGTAACACGACCGTAAAAATGAAGCTTCAAATAATTGAAATAAAAATCACTAACTTTTTTTGAGAAAAGTTTTAAATGATAAAATAATACACTATTTTGACTTAATAATAAGTTAGAAGAACGTCCCACTGTTTGTCTGACCAATGGAAGACATTTATGGGAAACGTGTTTGAAAACAGCCATTATTTGTATGTAGTGACACAGAAATTGCAGCATTTTGTAATGTTAAAGTGTAAAATGAAATCAAGCGCATTTGACAAGGCAACAATCTTCAGTCTTCCCTAACGAAAGAAGTATACTGTGGAGATACCATAGTACAATGATGTATCAGATGTTGATATTATGATTTACACCATGTCACTAAATATTTACCATATTCATCTGCCATGGTAATGCTACTCTGCGAGATAATACAAAAAATACCCATAATAACCACATGTCCAAAAAAAACATAGTAGTAAATTTGTTTTACTGCATTTCAATATTGCATGGATCATGTTGTTCAAAAACACAGTAATAGTGAAAAGTGTTGGTTTTATAAAAAACATTTACTCTATAGGCTATATAACAATCATGGTAACCATAAATTATCCTAAAATACCATAGTATATATCATATAGCCTAAGTTAATAAGAGATCTCCTCTTAAGTATGTTCTCTTAGGAAGTATACAGTAACGTTACATAGTAACTTGTAGTACACCTTAGTAGGCTAGTAGTATTATTTCGGCGGAAATGTACCATGGTAAATGTTTGTATTAATGTAAAGTTCTACCCAAAAGCGCATCTTACGAATCGTCATCAGGACGCACCGATTTAACATTAGATTTCATGAAAATCAATCGCAGTTCTGTCAGATACATCTCGAGACTGATCCGATCACTTCCCCCGGTTCAAAAAGATATTGATTCACTGGATTCTTACCCGCTCTGAAGAGAGAAAGTCCCCGCGAGTTCTAATAAAACACACTGTCCGTGTGAAGAAGTGAATGATGAGTCAGTTCAACACAAATGTCTTCAGCGTTCGTCAACATCAGCAGCTCGAGGCGCGCGCGCTCGCCACACCACGGACACGCGCTGACAAACTCACCTAGCCTACTTAGTTAGGTGGGTTGGTCAGATCATTTCTTCTTCTTCTTCTTCTTGTTGAGTTTTTTGGCGGTTGGCACACAACGAAATGGTGCTGGTCAGATCATAAAAAAAAAAAAAAAAAATTACATACAATTCAAGCATACATTATTATTGTAGTTATTGTAATTTATTACCTTTTACATTGTGATTTTTTTTTTTTTTTGGATTAATTAGTCAAATTATAATCAAATTATGTTTTGGAAGACTGCTTTATTATTACTTAAGAATAACTATATATATATATATATATATACACACACACACACACGCACTTTACAGCATACTTATATACACTAAAAGTTTTGAAAAGAAATTTGCTTGTCAAATAAGCCTGTCTCACTCATCAATATATTTTTCTGTTTGTCCATATCTTTAGATGAATTCAGCCACCTCATTCAGACCAGTGTGAAGTGAGAGGATGAGAAGAAAAGACAGAAAACCAGAGAAGTTGTTCTTTGTGGCCTTAGTGAATGTCTCATTCATGTGTGTAGCAGAGGTCACGACCCCTGAGCTCCTGTTCTGGTGTGAGTTACGAACATTACAGCCAAACCACTCACCTGAGAGAGAAATACAGACAGAGACACACAAAACAGCAGTTTACTTTAACACTCTATCCTGAGGAAAATGCTGTTGCCAGGGTGTTGCTATGCAGTTGTGGTGGTTTCTTGCCCAGAAGAGTCCACATTCAAATCTCAATGATATTGTGATCAGATGTTATACAGTATATGGCTCAAGTCTTCAATGTAAATCTGTGGGATTTGTTTCCCATTTGATCACAGTGAAGTAACAGCACACCTCTCTTCAATAAGACACATGATTTGAGAAAGCATTCATGTCTGGAACACAAACACTGCAGTTTGAGTTCAACCTTTGAGGTTTATATTTAGTGTTATGACTAACCCCAAGCATGAGCATGCAATAACAGTGATGCTGCCTTAGAAAGTTTCATTAAGATATACAGCATGGAAGAATTGACTCTCGTTTTGACATTCAAAAATGATCCATTTCTAACATATGGGAGAAATGTGCAGAGTAGCTAAACAATAATCAATATCTGTATACCTCAAAAACAGAATTTATACCTCTTGTTCTGTTTATTTTCCTTTTATAACGTTTTCTTGAAAATTCTATATAAAAAGTTAAAATAAGTAACTAAACGTATAGTAAAAGAATGGTATATAAGTAAAAAGTAAAAAAAAAAAAAAAAAAAAAAAAATTCCAATTAAAGGGATAGTTCACTTTGAAATAAAATGTTGGTATGTTTTAGCTTACCTCAAGGGCATCCAAGATGTAGGTGTCTTTTTTTCCGCAGTAGTTTCAATTTTGATATTTTTAGGTCAAACCGTTCTTGTCAGTCATATAATGCAGGTCGATGGTCACTGGCTCAAAACACAAGCACAGAGTCCAAATTAAAACAATTCCCCATCGTCCAAATGAAACAATTCCCCATCATAAGTACACATTGATGGCCTAAGACACGAAACGAGCGGTTTGTGTGAGAAAACGAACAGTATTTATATCGTTGTTATCTCTTGAACACAGCACACGTCCAAATGATCTGACGGCGCGGGCGGGTATAGATATATAAATAGATGTCGCCTTGGCTACTGCAGTTCATTGGAACGAAACCGTAACCAAGCGACATCTAGTGTATACATCTATACCCGCCCGCGGGCGGGTATAGATGTATACACTAGATGTCGCCTTCGCTACTGCAGTTCATTGGAACGAAACCGTAGCCAAGGCGACATCTATGTATATATCTATACCCGCCCGCGCCGTCAGATCATTTGGACGTGTGCTGTGTTCAAGAGATACATCTTGGATGCCCTTGAGGTAAGCTAAAACATATCAAAAATTAATTTCAAAGTGAACTATCCCTTTAATGTACAGTTCTCCATACATGTTTTGTTATACATTTTCTGCTCGAGTGATAATTAGGATAGTTACAAAATAAGAGTTAGAATAATAAATTGAGAAGATGGCAAAGTGTTGACATTTGATTTTTATTAAACTTGTATAAAAGCACACCGGAGTTTTAACAGTGTTACAAAAACAGAAATCATTAAAAGTGCAAATCTAATATCAAAATTTAAAAAAATTAAAAATAAAACATAAACACAAGCACATGATACAGTAAAAGCAAAGTTGCCCACTATCCCAGAGCTTGAAATAAATACATTTCCCTTTAATTCACTTTTCCAAATGCATATGATGTTCCTTCTTCTGTGAAACACAAAAGGAGCAGTTTAGAAGAGGTTGAAAATGACACAGAAAAGCACCATAAAATGAGTCCATATTCTGCCATAAACCCCTTATGTGTTCCACAGAAGAAAGCAAGTGAACATGATGTTGATATTGAGTAAATCATGACTGAATTTACATTTCTGACAGCATTATTCCTTTAAGAACAGAACAGCAGATCATTTCATGAGTTTTCATTTCATTATATGTTACTAAACATACTTATCTAACCTCTCAGATGACATCATCATATTTCGTTAAGTTCGCAAGCATAAGCCTTTTCATAATATTTTGGCGATAGGGAGCTGCAGGAATGAGTCCTAAAACCCAACACAAGTTGGCAATTTGTACTTCCGGTTCCATAGTCTTGAAGCCAATGGGTTTTTTTAATGGGTTTTTGGCTAAAGGGATATTTCACCGCTGGAAAGATGAATGTGTATTTAAATTGGTTCATTTATGTAGTAGAAATGTGAAATTATTTTAGAAGTTGGTGTCTTCTAGACTGAGAAAAGCCAGAAAATGTATTTTTGGCTCATGTGGATGAAAGACAACAACTCCCAGAATGCACTTGCTTCGCTGCCCTACGAGGCCACTCCCAAGCCACGCCTACCGGTTACAGAGGGCAGTATCGGGAGAAATGATACAGCTAGGCTACTAGTCGACTTGAAACTGAAAAGACGGCGTTTTATCGTGAGATCCCCCTATGGGCGGGTTGAACACATGCGGAACGAGCTCCTCCTACTGGCTGTAGTCTCTCGTCTCTGGACAAAAAAGCCTCAGATGCTAAATGACGATTTTTGCGTCATCGGAGTTTTTTTTCCAGACACACAATACAGAAATCTCTGGTCTCAGGGGGACATGAGGGAGGGAAGCACGGTCATTCCAAAATACTACCGGGTTTCTACTGATACAAAGCCTAATGCTAATCGGTGAAGTATCCCTTTAAATGCTTGAAATAAGGTCTGTGGTGAACACAAGCTCAAGATATTTTCACGTTTTATTCTATGACACAAAATACATCAGTAATACCCCACTCACGATTTTTTAAAGCTTTCATGTGTCTTGAAAAACAAGGTTGTTAACAAGTGCTAAATGGGACTACAGTTGGGGACATTAGGGATAGTTCACCAAAAAATCATTACTCACGCTCATGTCATTTGAAACCCGTAAGACTTTCGTTCATCTTCAGCACACAAATGAAGATCTTTTTGATGAAATCTGAGAGATTTCTGTCCCTCCATTGACAGCTACGCAACTACCACTTTGACGCTTCAAAAAGTTCATAAAGAGATCGTAATTCGATCGCTTTATATGATGAACAGATTGAATTTAGGCTTTTAAACATCATCAGCCGAACATGTAAACTCATGGTGAATGTGATTTCACCAAGACAACATCTTTGTTGATCCTGGAACAACATTCCAATCAACCAATCAGGACAAGTTTAGAGTTTGTCAAGTTTAGGCTTACAACCAGGGTTAGGTGCTTGTACACCAGTGTTATTCACTATCATTTCCCTCTGATTTTAGGGAAAAGTTATTGGTAGGGTTAGGTTTAGGGCTAGGGATAGGGTTAGCACTAAGTTTTCAGACAGGAATGTAGTTCCAAGAACATGTTTTACTTGGCAAAATCATGGTGACCGTAAACTCATCTACACACTAGTCGCTTTCATTGCCTCACTGTGTTTATAATCATGCTCTTGCAAACTATTCTCACTCGAACTTTCCAACTTGTAGATTTCACATAAAGATTGAAAGACTTGTTGGAAACTTATGGTGGTGACGTTTAAGTAATTCGCCCTTGGTGTAGTTTGTTTAGCTTTTGCTTCTGGATTTAGGTTTCAAAATACATAAATGTGTTCATTTTGGTCACAGAGCTTATTTTCTGCAATACTCAAAAAAAAAAGAAAAAAAAAAAAGAAGCTGATAGAACAATACTGGCTTTTTGATGAAGGAGGGAACCAAAGTGATGCGAACTTCTGCGTTGGCCTACCGCCTATACAAAAATACATCATCACAGCAGCACAGCATTAGATAAATTAATGTGAATTTACTCTCAAGTATGGTCTCATTCCAATTGTTTTGGTCCTTACACTGTAAAAAAAAAAAAAAACTTTCAACTTAAAAAGGAAGTGTTCATGCTTCCTTCAAATTTTAAGTTTAGTCAATCAACTCAAATATCCAAGTTGTCATTAAGTACAACTTCACAATTCAAGTTGACTAAACACAATTTTAAAGCAGCACGAACACTTACTTTTTTAAGTTTAAACAACCTTTTTAATCTACAGTGTATTTTATTTATAAATGCACACTTTTCTGTGAAGTGAGAAGATTAAAAGAGAGAGTACAGAAAAAGAAAAGATAAAGAAAAAACGTCCTCCGATACTTTGATCTGATAAAATAAGAGTTTCAAACACCAGCTTCAAACAGATCATTATTTCAAACCTCATGAGAACTGCTTTTACTTTGAGTATGTGTCATTTATATTGTTGTAAATATGTTTTCTTTACATTTTTTGCTTATGCTTCCACAGTTATGTAGTGTTTTTATATTTTGAGAGTCTGAGCGTGTTTCTTGCAAAGGGGTTTGTTCTTTTTGGAGAAGAAGCTCTGGCCCTCCAGACTGACGCTGCAAACCTGAAGAGAACAACAGACACTCGTCACACAACACTCAATGAATAGCCTAACACTCACAGACAAACCTGAACACACACGTACTGAGCACACGAAGCAGGTGTCGTGCCAGGTGCCGCCCAGGGCCTCTAGAAACTTGTCTCCTGCTTCTATTGGGAAATCACAGCCACGGCAACCCGTCCCAAACAGACTGTAGTAATCTGAAGACACAATTACAAAACAGTATCAACGACTTTATCTAAAGTGCTCAGAGACACTTTAAATATCAGCTTTGTCTCTGATGTTTCTTCTAAAATTCCTTAGGAGAAATTAAAATTGACATAAAAGAAACTGTTGTTGCCATAAAGTACTGTAAAAGAAATTAGCAAGGATGCATTTTAAGTGTCAGTAAAAACTTTTAGAATGTTACAAAAGATTTCTATTTCAAATAAATGCTGGTCTTTTGAGCTTTCTGTTCATCAAAGAATCCTGAAAAACTGTGTCACTGTTTCAACAAAAATATTAAGCGGCTCCACTATTTTCAACATTGACGATTATAAGAAATGTTTCTTGAGGATCAAATCATCATATTAGAATGATTTCTGAAGGATCATGTGACACTGAAGACTGGAGTAATAATGCTGAAAATTCAGCTTTGATCACAGGAATAAATGAAAGCAAGAATCTGACATGGAGCGGAGTGCCTAAAACCCAGGAGTAAATAACAGTTTTCTATTTGAATCTATTTTAAAATGTAATTTTAGATTGCAATAATATTTCGCATTATTACCATTTTTTAATCAAGTAAATGTAGCCTTGGTGAGCATAAGAGACCTCTTTCAAAAACATAAAGGGCCCTATCTTACACCCGGCGCAATGCAGCGGCAAGCGCGATGCAAGTGTTTTTTGCTAGTTTCAGCCTGACGCAGTTATCATTTTCACGTCCTGCGCCACGTTGTTAAATAGCAAATGCATGTGCCCCAATTTGTGCGCCCATGGGCGTGCTGGTCTGAAAACGAGGTGTGTTCTGGCGCGTTGCTATTTTGAGGCAACAGACCAGCTGAAACCTGGTCTAAAGTCAATGCCGCTATATATATATACATATATATATAAATTATTTATTTATTTTTGTTATTTAAAGAGCGCATTAGTAATGTGCGCCTATAGGCGGGTCCACAACGCGCGTACACTCTACTTATTAAACCCACAGGGATGCACAGCCTCACACAAACATGACAAATATTCAAATTACAATGTAAAATATTATTATTGTGTACATAAAGATATGGTGGAATCCGGCTTGTCCCATAGATGTTCTGCTTGCACACTTTTACCTCGTGCACGAGCATATCGGTTTGCGCTCTG